>NC_077242.1:62762596-63035096 GCF_947179165.1 Solanum dulcamara
CCAGATATCAACAAACACTCAAGTATCAAAAAATCCCAAATTGATCATCGGGATTAATTTGAATCCAATGCACACAAGCCATATATGTTACTATACTAAATTTGACATTTCGAACTCAATGGAATTGTCAGAATTAAAATTTGAGGTCTCCTTGATCAATAATTCATTTAGTCGCAACCAAATTACCTTAGGACACAAAAAAACTAAAATGCCCTCGAAGCCTCTAAAAAATACATTGAAAATCTTCCTTGGCCTAAAATCGTACTCCGAATCCGTATAATCATTGAGACTTTATTTCAAGTATCCAAAATTTGAATGTTGATCAAAGTCAAATCTATGATCATAAACTCAACAATTTCCAATTTAGGTCCTCAAATCCGCGATACTACTCCAAATCTAATTCTGTCAACTCTCCTAGACTAAATTTCACATTCTAAAATAGATGGAATCAACAAAATTTCATTTAAAACTCGAAACTCTGAATGACACCAAATACCACTATTTGACAAATTAAGCCTTTAAAAACTCAAATCTTTTAAAAAATCTTAACTTTTCAAGAGATTTCACATAAACGACTTTAAATACCGATCAAAACGGACTTGGGGAAACTACTGGGAGAGGTGAAATTGTCATTTTGCAAAAATTATCAAAAATGACCTCCATGGCCACTACATCATCCACCACTAAAAGTTGGGGATATCGTGCAGGCATGTCATCTTTCGACTCCCAAGTCACCTTTCCAACTGAACGGGGCCTCCACTACACCTTCACTAAAATAATCTCCTTGGTTCTAAAATTATGGACCTGTTTATCCAAAATAGTTGTGAGCTCTTCCTCATATTTCAAATTTATACCCAATTCAACGAAATCAAGGGAGATCACATGTGACTCGTCCAGAACATAGTTTCAGAGCATGAAAACATGAAAAATAGGGTGTACCGCTGATAGGCTAGATGGAAATGTCAATTTATAAGCCACCTTTCCCACTCAACCCAAAATCTCAAATGGGTCAATGAACTGACGGCTAAGCTTGCCCTTCTTCCTGAACCATATCAAGCCCTTCATGGGAGACACTCGGGGCCAACCATGATTACCCTCCATGAATTCCAAGGTTTGAACTCTCTGATCTGTATAACTCTTTTGCCTACTTTGGGTTTTCAAGAGTCTATCCTGAATCATGCGAAGCAACTCTATGGCAACTCTAAGCAAGTTTGTGTCTAAGGAGTCCATCTCGGCTAAATCAAACTACCCAATAAAAGATCAACATCGCTTACCATATAACTCCTTGAATGATGCCATCTAATTACTATAATGATAACTATTGTTGCAGTCAAACTCCACTAAAGGCAAGTAAGGATCCCACCTAGCACCAAAATCAATAACACAGGCTCAGAGCATCTCCTCGAACACCTGAATCATCCGCTCGAACTAGCCATCGGTTTGTGGATGAAACATTACACTCATATCAAGCCTAGTACCCAAACCATATTTCTATGTCCTCTAAAAGTTTTAAGTAAACCACGAACCCCAATTAAAGATAATAGATACAGTCACCCCATAAAGCCAAACAATTTGACTAATGTACAACTGGCTAGCTTCTCCACCGTATACTTTACTCAAACTGGGATAAAATGAGCAGACTTGGTTAGTCTGTCAACAACTATCCAAATGGAATCATAACCATCCATGGTGGTAGGTAAACCCACAACAAAGTCTACGGTGATCTTCTCCCATTTCTAAGTAGGAATGGGCATCCTCTAAGTCATACCTCCGAACTGTTAGTGCTCACACTTGACCTATTGACAAGTTAAATACTTGGACACAAACTCTACGATGTCCCTTTTCATCCCACACCACCAGTAGTAATGGCTCAGATCATGATACATCTTTACCGTACCTGAGTGAATAAAATATCGAGAATAATGAGCTTCCTCTAGAATCAATCTGATCAAGTCACCCATCTTGGGAACACAAATCCTGCCCTCAATCCTTAAAACACCCTCTGAATCAAGTCTAGCCTCCTTGATTTCACCCCTCAACACCGTGTCTCGAGTGAGACATAACTTCTCTTTATCAAACTGGCGCTCTCGATTCTGCTCAACAAAGGAAGAGCATACCTCAACAAAAGCAATAAAACCTCCACTCCCCTCAAAAACTCATAAATAGATAAAGTTGTTGTCTAACCTCTGAATATTCCTAGCCAATGGCCTCTTGTTAAAACTAATCGTAGAGAACTTTCATAACTCAAGCGATCTACTCTGTCTCAAGTTTAGGTCACGCTAACTGAAAATGTACTGAAGACTCCGGTGATCGGTGAATACTTCATAATGCACACCATATAAGTAGTGATGCCATAACTTCAATACAAAAATACCGTCGCTAACTCCAAATTATGAGTAGGGTAGTTCTTCTTATGGGCCTTTAACTATTAAAAATCATAGACAACCACCTTCTCTTTCTAGATACCCCACCTAAACCAACTCCGGAAGTATCAAAATACATGGTGAAGTCCACACTGTCCTCGGGTAAAGTCAAAATAGAAATTGAAGTCAATAAATTCTTGAGCTTTTGGAAGCTTGCCTCACACTCATTGGACCACTAAAAATCTACTACCATATGACTCAGACTAGTCAAAAGAGCCATAAGAGTGGACAATCCCTGCATGAAACATTTATAATAACCAGCCAATCCTATAAAACTCTGAATATTGATAGGGGAAGTAGGCCTAGTCCAGCCTCTAACTTCCTCAATCTTGGTTGGATCCACTCTAATACCTTCCTTGGATACCACAAGTCCTAGAAATGCAATATAATTAAGACAAAACTCACACTTGGAGAACTTTGCATATAACTTCTGCTCTCTTAATTTCTGAAGCACCGGCCTCAAATGACAATCATGATCCTCCTCGATCTTGGAATACACCAAGATATCATCAATGAAAACAATCATAAATGAGTCTAAATACAGGCTGAACACCCTATTTATCTACTCCATGAACATAGTCGGGACTTTAGTCAGCCCAAATAACATAACTAAGAACTCATAATGGCCATAACGGGTCTGAAAAGATATCTTAAGAATATATGATGCCCTAATCCTCAGCTGATGATAACCATACCTCAAATCGATCTTTGAGAAAAAAACTGCTCCCTAAAACTTATTCATAAATCTTTCATTGAATATAACTTGAAAATCATGATCATAGCTCATAAATCATAATTGAAAATAGCATATAGTATGGATTATTGAAATTCATCTTAAAATCATGCAATATGATATGAATTAAGCATAAGTAGGCTAATAGCATTGGAATATATCATCGTTAAGAAGACCCAATGCAAGTCATGAAATTAGGGCTTTTTGAGTGAAAAATCATAAGTGAATTTGAGAAGAAAATTTGGGATTTCATGGTTGAAAGGTACCTATAGATGAAGTCCCACATACCTTGACCTTTAGAAGCCCTAGATTGAAGTGAATGGAAGCTTGACCTTGATGTTTTTCGTAGAATTTGCTTGAGGAAGGAGAAGACTCTTGAGAGATTTTGATTTAGGAGATTAGGGTCAGAATGTGAGAGTTAGAAGGACTTAGGGTAGTTAATAGGTGGGAATCTAGTCCCAAAAACATTCACATTCGTTATTGAAATAGAGGAAATAACCAAAATAACCCCCATTAAAAACTAAATTTGGGACCTGGACGGACCCTCACCAAGTCTCGTGAAAGACAATATAGGTCATGGTCCCCATCATAGTGAAGGACTTTAAATTCTCAAAACAGGTCTTGAAAGGGGGTGCCCACCACGAGACACACCACAGTTTGTTTTGAGAAGTACGACCGATGGTGGTCGTCCGTGGTGTTGGACTTGAACTTGGAAATTTAGGGGTTTGTAGGAGGTTTACAGGAATTCCTCCCGGAAGACCATCACGGGCCATAGAGGGAAATATGACCTGTAAAGGGTGGCCGTAGTGAGGGGCCTAACAGAGGCTTGCAGGTGGTGTCACCATAGGGCCGTTCATGGTTCGTGGTGCTCTTCGTGTTCACTACCTCAAAAACCCAATAGGTAGGGCTTGGACCACAGTGGCCCTTCATGGCCCGTGATCCTCGTCACGGCCTATTAAGGATCTCGTAGAGGCCACCTAGTGCCAAAAAGCTGACTTTTCTGGGAAATCGTCTTTAAATCCTCATTTTATGACTTTTCTACTTTTGGAGTCTTACAATATCTCCCCCTTGGGAACATCCCTCATTGAATGAGACTCAAACTAGCATGAATGGAATATGAAAGGAACATAACAGCCCAACATAATGCAAAATATCTCAAAAATGCATAAAATAAGAAATATTTAATCTCAAGCTAAAACATGACTTTAAAACTTATTTCATGAACATGAATGCATATGAAACCATCAAAATAATTGAAACACATGATTTCAGCTGATTGGATCGTGAGGGAACTAAATACCTCAACTAGGCACATAAGGAAATATATGAGGATATTAGGACATCATATCGGCTTCATCTTCCCATGTAGCACCCTCAACCTCTTGGTTCCTCCATAACACTTTAACTAAAGCTATTTCCATGTTTCTCAACTTTCTAGCTTGTCGATCCAAGATCTCGACCAGAACCTCTTCATATGAAAGACTCTTCCTTACATCAATGTTTTCCAATGGCAAAACAGAGCTAGGATCACCAACAAACTTCCTCAATAAAGATACATGAAACACCGGATGAACTGATGCAAAATCAGAAGGTAAATCCAACTCATAAGCCACCTTACCAATACATTTTAAAATATGATATGGGCAAACATAGCGGGTACTTAACTTCCCCTTCTTACCAAAATGCATTAAACCCTTCATGGGTAAAATTTTAAGTAAGCCCAATCATTAACCTTAAATTCAAGCTCTCTTCTACTCACATCCTAATAGGACTTTTGTCGCAATTAGGTTTTCTTCAATCTTTCTCTAATAAGTCTAAGCTTCTCCATTGCCTCAAATACAAACTCTGGTCCTATCAAAGAAACTTCACAAACTGCGAACCAACAATAGGAGATCTACACCTCTTACCATACAAAGCTTCAAATTGAGCCATCTCAATAAAAGAGTGATAACTGTTATTATAGTCAAACTCTATCAATGAAAAATGATCATCCCAATTTCCTTTAAAATCAATGTCGTAGGCTCTGAACATGTCCTCTAGAGTCTGAATGATATGCTCAGCCCGCCTATCTGTCTGAGGGTGAAAATTTGTACTAAGCTTCACTCGAGTACCAAGACACTTTTGGAAAGACCTCCAAAACTGATATGTGAACTAAGTATCTCTGTATGAAATGATAGACAATAGAAACCTATGGATCTTAACCAACTCTCGAATATATAACCTAGCATAATCTTCAACTGTATATGAAGTCTTAACAGGAAGAAAATGAGTCAACTTAGTCATTCAGTCGACAATCACCCAAATAGAGTCATGTTGCCTATGAGTATGAGGCAAACCAGTAATGAAGTCCATATTCAAGGCTTTCCATTGTCAAGTAGGAACCTCAATGTCTTGAGCCAAGCCTCCAGTTTATAATGCTCAACTTTCTCTTGTTGATAATTAGGACACTTGGCCACAAGCTCCGTAATATCCCTTTTTATGCCATTCCACTAATACAATTCCTTCAAATCTCGATACATCTTTATGGAACCCGTATGAAAAGAATACCATAAACTATGAGTCTTGAACAATATCAAATGTCTCAATTAATAAAAATTGGGAAAACATAATCAGCCTTGTTATCTCAAAACACCATATCCCCCCGAGAGAAAGTATCAATGGCTTTTTTGGCAATCATCTTCTTCAATTCAACCAAAGTAGGATCATTATCTTTTTTTGCCTTAACATCCGCCACAAGAGATGATTCGGAGCCATTTTGAACAATCACAGTACCATCCTCACGCCACCATCCTTGGAATCAGCCAATCGAATATACAAATGGTCTAATCTATGAACATCCTGAACTAACTCTTTTTTCTCATCCTCAATATAGAAAAAGCTGTTCATGGACAATCTACTAAAAGCGTCGGTAGACACATTTGCCTTTCCTAGATGGTATAGCACACTCATATTATAATCCTTTAACAACTCACCCCATCTCCTTTGTCGAAAGTTTAAGTCCTTTTGAGTGAACACATATTGCAAAATATTGTGATCGGTGAAAATTTCACATAGACACCATACAAGTAGCGTATCCACAACTTTAAATAAAACACCACTACTGCTAAATCCAAGTCATGCGTTGGGTAATTCTTTTTGTGCATCTTGAGTTGCCTAAAAGCATAGGCTATAACCTTTCCATTTTGCATTAGAATACAACCAAGACCAACTCATGAAGCATCACAATACACAATGAACCCATCGGAACCTTCCAGCAAAGTCAACACTGGAGCAGAAGTAAGCCTATTGTTCAACTCTTGAAATATTTTCTCACATGCCTTGAACCATTGAAATTTAACATTTTTTTGAGTCAAAGTAGTCAAGAGCAATGCAATGGAAGATCAATCTTCCACAAACAGTCTATAATAATTAGCTAAGCTCAAGAAACTCTGAATATCGAAAAAAGACAACGTTCTGGACCAATTCTTTACTGTGTCGATCTTCTTTGGATCAACCATAATTTCTTCACTGGAGACGATGTATCCAAGAAAGGCAACTGATCTTAACCAAAATTTGCATTTACTTAACTTTGCAAACAATAGATAGTCCTTGAGAATTTGCAACAAATCCTCAAGTGATTAGCATGCTCTGTCCCACTCTGAGAATAGATTAAAATATCATCAATAAACACAATAACAAACATATCCAAGTATTGATTGAACACCCTCTTCATCAATTCATTAGTCCAAAAAACATAACCAAGAATTCAAAGTGACCATACCGAGTTCTAAAATCCATCTTCAAAATGTCACATTCCCTTACTCAAATTTGATGATAACCGGATTGAAGATCAATCTTTGAAAAGTGGCTCGCTCTTTAAAGTTCATCGAACAAGTCATCAATCCTTGGAATGGGATACTTACTCTTAATTTTGACCTTGTTCAATTGCCGATAATCAATATACATATAGAGAAAACCATCCTTCTTCCTAACAAAGAGAACTAGAGTACCCTATAGAGAGATACTCGGTCTAATGAAACCCTTATCAAATAAATCCCTCAACTAATCCTTTAACTCTTTTAATTTTGATGGTCCCATTTAGTAAGGAGGAATAGAGATAGAGTGAGTATCAGGGAGGAGATCAATTCCAAAGTCTATTTCTCTTTCGGTAGAAAATCCTGAGAGATCACCGAGAAAAACTTCTGGAAACTCATTAACAAATGGAACTGACTCAAGAGTAGGAGTCTCAAAATTAGTTTCCCTAACCCAGAGTAGACGATAGATGCAACCTTTGAAAATCACTTTCCTTGATTTAAGGCATAAGATGAATTGACCCTTAAACACAAAATTGCTACCTCTTTATTCTAGGAAAAGCTCATAAGAAAACTGAAACTTAACCATATGGGTTTTGAAACATATAGAAGCATAACATGCATGAAGTCAATCCATACCGAGAATAATATCGAACTCAGTCATATCGAGCTCTACAAGATCAACTGAGGTAAATTTATGACATACTGAAATTAGCAATTTCTATAGACTCTCTTAGCCACAACTGAA
The DNA here is from genome assembly GCF_947179165.1 of Solanum dulcamara. Classification (NCBI taxonomy): domain Eukaryota; kingdom Viridiplantae; phylum Streptophyta; class Magnoliopsida; order Solanales; family Solanaceae; genus Solanum; species Solanum dulcamara. The sequence continues at coordinate 62,770,292 of NC_077242.1, forward strand.
TCACAAACAAAAGTATAAACCGAGAAAGGTTTTAGCAAAATTTCGGGGCTAACAATGAATCCCATAGCAAGATAAGGAGTAACAAATGATAGAGTAGCATCTAGATCTAATAATGCATAAACATTGAAGTCAAAGACTTTTAACATACCAGTCACAATATAAGAGGAATCCTATTACACTTAATGAGTCTGAAGGCCATAAAATTTATTTTAGCTCTGACCTCCACCGAAGTAGTATCACGCTGATTTAGATGATCGGTAGCTTGAGTTTGGTCCTGATGTCTAGCCTCACTCCTACACTCCTTTGCATGATGACCCAACTTTCCACACTTATAGAAAATATCCAATCCCACTAAGCACTCTTCCCTATAGTTTTTCCCATACTTTTTGCATAGAAGGATGATTTGACCACCCAGAGCTCCTTCTTATATCTTAGGATTAGGCACCTCGTCCTTCTAAAATTTTAGAGATGGATTGTTTGAAGAACTTTGCCCTTGAAACTTTTGGCCTTGTTAGAAAAGACCATTTCCACCTTTGGATTTTGATTGAGAAAACCCACTTTCATACCCAGCCCTCTTAGACTCTTATAGTTTCCTCTCCTTAAGCTTCTCTCCTTCAATTTGCTCAGGATAAGTCATGAGCCTAAAAATATCCATCTCCTTGATGAGCAGAGCGGTTTGACATTCTTTAATCAACAAGTTTGACAAACCCGAAATAAACTTACTCATCCGGGAATGAGAGTTAGTTACCAAAGAAAGAGTATACTTGGACAATTTTGTGAACTTGAGAGCATATTACCTTACACTCCTATTTCCTTGCTTGAGGTTGATAAACTCCAACACCTTCGCATTCCTCAACTCAAGTAGGAAGAAGAAGTGAAGAAATGCAACTTTGAAATTTTCCCAACCTACGAGACCCTCTTCAACCCTTTTGGCTTTCCATTGGTTGTACCATACTTGAGCGATACCTTTGATTTGGTAGGCTGCCAAATCCACCTTCTTTTATGAAGACACTCCCATAATATCAACAATCTTATACAATTCATTAACAAAGTCTTTGGATCCTCATCAACCTTTGATCTATGAAAATTAAAAGGGTTCATCCTCGTGAACTCTATAACGTTTAAAGTCGGTGTAGACATATTTGGAGGAGAGACTACTCCTCGTTTCACTCAAGTAGACACTGTTTGGGCTAGAATTTGAAACGAAGCTTGGAACTCCACATTAGACACTTGTTCGTTCATTCAATGAGATGTTTGGAGCTTGTTGCTCCTCTTTAATATTTCTACAGACGGGAGCTCTTCGTGGAGACATGATTTTGTACTCATAAAGAAAAAATGTTAGAGGAAGAAACCTTAGAGTTCAATTCTACAGCATTAGGAGATCATGAAAGAAGTGAAGTATTTCCAAAAATACCTCATAGCCTCCTATTCATAGACATGACGCACTTCACACTAATGAATAAGACTCTACTTGATGCAGCATGTTAGACTCTCTAAGACATTTGAATATGGTTTTAATAGCAAGTTTGTCATGACCCATACTTGACACGATAACTACAATCCCTAAGGATCCAACCAAGTCTCTTAGCATATCATGCATGAGCATGCATAAGGTAAATAAAGTAAATAAGCAAGATAAAAGGTACGTAAGAAACATCTCAATAAAATCATAAGTCTCAAAATAAGAAAGCGACAACATAGACTCCTACTATCTAACATGCCTCTACTACTAGATGGGGATGTAAGACAATCTCCTAGATCACCCAATATGAAAGATAAAAGTAAGTCATAGACTCATAAGCAAGTGAAATGTCTCTTCCTTGAAATATGAGGACTCACCACCAATAAAACAGTAATGAACTCTAGCCACTAGCGAAAGGAGGATAAACATGATCGTCGAATCCTCTATTATGATACAATGTAGGCAAAAAGTATGCGTTAGTACATGGAATATACTAAGTATGTAAGAGAGTGAATGAACAAATAACACAGGATATAGTTAATATGAATCATGGGATGCAAGACCAATATCTTTAAAACATGCATAAAGTCATGAAAATAGTTAAAATATTTATCTCATTGGCCAATGCATCAAAAGTCACATAATCATCGTAAGAACTCATAACTTACTTTAAATGGTGTAGGATAGGTCCTTTAATCGACATATAAGACCAATCAAGCTAATAAATGGAATCTAATGACTCTCACATCGAGACAAGGGAGGCTACCTTACTAGGGCATACTCCATTAATAAACTCTTTTAACTTTGCAATGTAGATCCACTAGCTTTGCCATATTGGCATATTTGAACCTACCCGGGCAATGTAGTTTGGGACTAAAGGTTGCTACTAGGATTCCCTTGGGTAGCTACAATGGCATACCAGACCAAACCCCACCTTAAAGTCATCTTGGTGCTTAGTAATTATTCTAATGGAACTTCTAAGAAAACATAGTCATTAACATCATTAGGAAAGATAATAATAGATATCAATCCATCATTATAAAGATAACTGTAAGACCCCGTAAGTTAGAAAGTTGGAACCAAAGAGAAAAGTCTCAAAGTTTCAAACCCATCCTTATGAACGACCCCTATACGGCTTGTAGGTCCTTAGATGGCTCATAAGGTTGGGTCGTAGAGAGACCCTTCAAGAAGTAAATTTGGAGTCCCACTCAGGAGAGGTTCTACGACCTTCTAGTACAAGTCGTCCTCCAGAAGATGGGTCTTAGAAACCCCTCATAGGCTAATTTTAGAGGCCAAGTCTCAAGGACCTCTCAGGGCCAAGTCTACGAGCCAAAGAAATAGGCCATTTACTTGAGGATGGGTCGTATACATAAGCCATTCATAAACTTCAGAGACTACATTTTAGGCCCAGTAAAATGAGCCTTGAGAACGTGTCACGACCCAACCTCGCAGGCCATGACGGGTGCCCGAACTGGACACTCGTGTATATTTCTGCTAACTATAAGTAAACCTGCCCCCTGTTTATAGTATAACATATTAATAGACAACATAATATACGAGCCAATAAGGCTATCAAAACATGTAGGGTCATTCCATAATAAATACACGTGCGAGCTGACAAGGCTGCCACGACAAAGAAAACATCCCCAAAACATAAGTCATATAGGCACAACTGAACACACATACATATGTAACCCACATACATATCTATAGACCTCTAAGAGTAAGAATAGTAACATAAGGCGGGACAGATCTCCCGTCGTACCTGTGAACAACTACATATATACATCAAGGGTTAGTACCAAAATCTAAGTTCCAGCATAATAGAGCACTTCTAAACTACTGAGTGGGACTCCTACACTAGTGGATCTCCAAAGTGTGTGTTTGTACCTGCAGGCATGAAATACAGTCCTCCGAAGAAAAGGGGTCAATACGATATATGTACTGAGTATATAAAGCATAATATAGCATAACTAAGAGCATATCTGAAATAGAGAAGCAGGTGAAAATTGTAATACATAAGAAACCACTTTACCAGTACCTTATGAATTGTAAAAGTATGCATGCTCATATCATACAGTATAGCCGGGCCCTTTTAGGGGCACGGTGAATCATATATCTATAGGACCATCATAGGGCCCGACTCCATCATTACCTTATCACACCACATCATCATATATATATATACATACATACTCAGCCCTTTAGTATGGGACTCAATGAGTCAATCATGTCATCGCATTATCATGTCTTCATATAGCATACCCGGCCCTTTAGTAAGGAAATCAGTGGATAATGCAGTAAACTGTACACGATTACGTACCCGGATCGGGACTCAATGAAAAAAGGGTTACAGTATACACGAGTGGAGTAGTGAGTAACTATATGCAATTTAAATCATTATCAGAGACTCGACAGTATAAGAGGATTAATCCATCGTCTGAGGACACGAGTAGTAGTGTAGTCATCTCAAGTGCCCTCTAAATGCCATTAGGGGATATATCAATTAGCATCTTAGGGACCCTAGACATGTACTAATGTAATGCTAACCGCTTAAGGACTCAAGAGCACTTGTTTTCATATAGTCCTTACAACTAGGAGTCCGTATATTCATTAATTCCTTAGCATATAGAAGGTTCAAGGAAAGTAGTTCAACTATTATAAAAGTTCGATATCCAGAAGTGAATAAGAGACACTTAGAAATGGAATCACCTCAATAATCGCATCATTTTTTACTTATATCTAGGACATGCCAAAGAAGAGAAAGGATAGGCTTTACATACCTCTTATGGATATCTCTTAATCATATTTGCCTCGTCGTCCTTTGAAACTATTTAACACGAAAGTAAATACGAATATCAACACTCGAATTTCCATAATCTTAAGTTACCTTTGAGTATCAATAGAACTCACTCCCTCATTCGCCTTTCTCGACTAGTCTCTTAATTAGTTACGGAGTTAAGGGAAATCGGGCAGTACCTCCCCTATAACTTGCCCTATCCAAACTTCCAATTACACCCTCAATTGATACATCCAACCAACAAAAACATTCAGCATCTCATATACAAATAAAACATGGCAACATTACACAATACAAACTCCAAACAACTCGCTTAAAACTATGATACCAAAATAGGGTTTTTAATCTTTATTTCGTAAAACCTTTTACCATACAAAACGGAGGGTCATGTGGCTGAAAACATAAGAACCCACATCCTTTTTTGAGCACTTTTAATCCCTGCAACATGCAATCAAACACCTCCAATCTGCAGCACCCCAATCGCAACACACTACTTGACTTCGATTTAACTAAAATGACTTCAATTTAATTTGTTTCTAACATCAAGCATCCTCATGCAATTTCTATACTTACAGCCTCATTTTAGACATGTAATATTCTCCATAAAAACTTCATAAACTCCCCTTTGAAAGAGAGAACCTTACCTTGCCCAAAACTCGCCAAAACTCGCCTCAAAAGTTCTCTTAGCGTGGCTGAAACTTTGTGGCTATTTGCTATCCATTTGGTGCTTCTCCAAACCATAAATTTATATTATTAACACCTTAATATCATCATGTTATACCCTATACAATTAATTCACAGAAAGAAATCGGAGAACCTACCTTTTCTCTCCCAAATTCGAAGCTCCCTCTCTCTTAGCTTAGGGTTCTTTTCTTTGTTTTTCTTGAATTTTTCGATGAGGAAATGACTTAAGAGTCATCAAATATACTTATATATGCTGCCTTAGGAGGTGACATATGTCAGCCCCTAAGGTTGACATGTGTCCAGCCGGTATTGGGCCAACACACCTAGGTAGCCAATCTGGGGTTGCCACATGACAGGTGGGTCACCTACTTGACCCCAAGAAGGTGTGTCAACTACTTGACCCCAAGAAGGTGTGCCACCTACTTCCATGTGTCTTCTTCTCTTTCTACCATGTGTCACTATCTTCTCCTCCTCGTAGATTCATAATCTCGTCTTATTTTAAGAGCCTATGCAATCCTTGCTATGGGAGCTCGGCGTGTACTCAAGTAACTTAGGTATGTAAGACATCCAAGTTGGTAGCCTATGTGAGCAAGTTGAGTCCTACGACTCACTACCTGGTATCCAACTCATTTTGGATTCTTATAACCCTATTTTTAATCTTTCCTACTATGGGGTAGCTCATTCTCCTTTCCTTAGAGTTTTTTGATAATGTTATAGATTATCCGGCTCCCATGGTAACTTTTAAGAAGCCTAAGAGACATTCTGAGAATAGGAGTGCAGGGCATAACAGAACGGACCCCCTTTAAAATATTCATCCCCGAATGTTAAATAAGGCCTTTTTCAACCTCTTATATAGACTATAGGGAGATTTCTTTCTTATTGCACTAACACATACTTTTATTGCATAATCAATACAAAAGTTTATGGTGTTGGGATTACCTATAGACATAGGGAATAGGTATGGATACTTGTGTTTCATTTCTTCTTCGGCTTCCCAGGTCATTTCTTCATAATTCTCATTTCGCGACAACACCTTGACGGAAGCCACTTCCTTAGTCCGTAATATTCTAATCTGCCAATCCAGGATGGCGATAGGTTGCACTTCATAGGCTAACTCCTATGTGACCTTTATATCATCTACAGGATGTACTCGAGAGGAATCACCAACACACTTATGAAGCATTGACATATGGAAGAAGAGATGTATTGCTTCTAGGTCCGCTAGTAAGTCTAGCTCATAGGCAACCTTGCTTATTCGGCGAAGGATCAGGTAAGGGATAATATATCTCAGACTCAGCTTCCCTTTCTTGCCAAACCTCATTACTTCTTTCATGGGTGACACTTTCAAGAACACCCAATCGCCCACTTGAAATTCCAAAGGTCACCGTCGATTGTCTACATATGACTTTTGTTGACTCTGGGCAGCTAATAATCTCTCTTGAATAAGCTTTACCTTTTCCATAACTTATTGGACCATATATTGGCCTATTAGTCGTATTTCGCCAACATCGAACCAAAAAATAGGTGACCTGCACTTCCTGCTGTATAAAACCTCATACGATGCCATCTAGAGGCTGGAGTGATAGCTGTTATTATAGATAAACTCAATAAGTGGTACATGATTATCCCAGCTACCTTTGAAGTCAATTATCCAGGCTCGCAACATATCCTCTTGCGTTTGAATAGTACACTCGGCCTGCCCATCAGTTTAAGGATGAAATGTCGTGCTAAGACTTACTAGTGTTGCCAATCCTTCTTGGAATGACCTCTAAAAGTGGGTTGTGAACTGAGCTCCCCTATCCAAAATAATAGATGTGGGAACTCTGTGAAGTCTAACTATTTCCTTGATGTATAATTTTGCATAGTCCTCAGCTGAGTATGTGGTCCTGACTGGGAGGAAGTAGGCTAATTTTGTCACCCTATCCACAATCACCCATATGGAATCCTGCTTCCGGAGAGTGCGAGGTAAGCCAGTAATGAAGTCTATGTTAGTCTCTTCCTATTTCCAAGTTGGAATCTCCATCTCCTGTAGTAGCCCACCAGGTCTCTGATGTTCAATTTTAACCTATTGGTAGTTCGGGCATTGGGCTATGAACTCGGCTATATCTTTCTTCATACCATCCCACTAATATAAACCCCTGAGGTCATGATACATCTTGGTTGACTCCAAATGGACAAAATAATGGGCATGGTGTGCCTCTCCAGTACTTGCTGCCATAGCCTACAACTTTTGGTACACAGACTCTGCATCGATATCGTAGTACTCCACCATACATGATCTCGAATGGAGTCTTTCCCATCTGGAGAGCTACATACCTATACTAGGTCAGAATAGGGTCTTTGTACTGGTGTTTCTTTACTTCTTCCATGATCGAGGATTCATCCACTCCTCGAATAAAACCCCCACCATCATTCGAATCAGCTAAGTAGACCCCAAGGCTAGCGAGCTGGCAAATCTTGCAGATTATCGCCTTTTGTTCTGGTTGTGTATCTGCCAGGCTACCCATTGATTTATGGCTTAGTGCATCAGCCACCACGTTTGCCTTCCCTGGGTGGTATAAGATGTCGACATCATAGTCTTTCAGCAATTCTAGCGACCTTCTCTACCATAAATTCAGCTCTTTCTGCTTAAAAATATACTGAAGGCTCTTGTGGTCCATATAGATATCAACATGTACACCATATAAATAGTGCCTTCATATCTTTAAGGCATGAATCACCGCTGCTAATTCAAGATCATACGTTGGATAATTTCGTTCATGCTTCCTGAGCTGTCGGAAGACATAAGCGATAACTCTACCATGCTGCATCAATACACATCCTAGACCAATATTGGAAGCATCACAATAGATAATGTGGACACTTGGTCCGTCAGGAAGAGTTAGAACATGAGTCGTAGTTAATTTATCCTTTAACAACTAGAAGCTTCGCTCACAAGCATCAGTCCACTGGAACTTAGCCGCCTTTTGAGTTAGCCTGATTAGTGGTGCCGAAATGGAAGAAAACTTTTCTATGAACCTCCTGTAGTATCCTGCTAGCCCCAAAAAGCTACATACCTTTGTGGGTGTTGTAGGCCTTGGCCAAGCTTTTATGGCTGCAATCTTTTGCGTATCTACGCAAATACCATTAGTCCCAATAACATGCCCTAGAAATGCTACTGAAGTTAGCCTAAATTCATATTTAAGAACTTGGAGTACAATTTCTGGTGTTAAAACACTCCCAATACAGGCCGTAAATGATCCGCGTGTTCCTTTTCTGATCGTGAATAAACTAGAATATCATCAATAAACACAATCACGAACAAATTTAGAAATGGTTTAAACACTGGGTTCATCAGATCCATAAATACTGCTGGAACATTCGTCAGGCAAAAAGACATTACTTTAAACTCGTAATGACCATATCAGGTTCTGAACGCGGTCTTTGGAATATCTGCTTCTCTTACCCGCACCTGATGGTAGCCTGATCGCAGGTCTATCTTTGAAAAACACTAGGCACCCTACAACTCATCAAATAAATCATCAATCATGGAGAAGGGGTATCTTTTCTTAATTGTTATCTTGTTCAGCTATCTGTAGTCGATGCACATTCGCAGCGACCCATCTTTTTTTCATAAACAGTACCAGTTCTCCCCTTGGTGATGTACTGGGCCTAATGAAGCCCTTTTCTAATAAGTCTTTTAGCTTCTCCTTTAGTTACTTTAACTCCACGGGTCCTATTCTATATGGAGGGATAGAGATAGGATGAGTATCCAATAGCACATCTACAGTGAACTCTATCTCCCATTCAAGAGGAAGACTTGGAAGTTCCTCTGGGAACATATCTGGATATTCATTGACTATGGGCACCGATTGGAAAGTTAGCACCTCCGCTTCCAGATTATGCACACGGACTAGATGATATATATACCCCTCTCTAATCATCTTTCTTACCTTGCGGTATGAAATGAATTTGCCCTTTGGCGATGCTATGTTTTCTAACCACTCAATAATTAGTTTGTCTGAGAACAGGAACCGAACCACTTTGTTTCTACAATCTATGTTGGCATGGCAAGAAGCTAACTAGTCCATACCTGTAACATCCCCTAAAAATGTATAAATGATGTTTCAATTCTCGCCTAAAAATGATATAGCTTCTATATTTTGGGCATCACTTTTCATAGGATGGTCTAAATTAGGTGATTTAAATTTTTGAATAACTCCTACATCAGTACCTACAACTTTTGTGAAGACCATATTTTAAGTTTCAGAGTTTAAGTAGGTCAAATAAATTAATTATTATAAGACAGTGTGCTGTGACAAAATAGAGTATTTGTAGAAGAAATTCATATCTCACTGTAGGATACTCCAACTCAGTTAATTCTTGAATGACATAAAACTAAACTTCCATATCTACAACTCTTATGAAGACACCAAATCCTAATAAAGAATTTATCTTATTCAAATGCTGCTCCGAAAAAGGGTATTCTGTTAAAGAAAGTTCATCTCACCTACCATAAAAAGATCTAGAACCCTTTGACATCATCCATGACATCAAAATCCTCAATTAAATTTTCAAGATCATCCTTTGTAATTAATTTTATTTATTATTAGGTCCCTCTTCTACACCTATAAATACCCACATTATTTCCTCATTTCATTCATCAAGCTTTGTCAAGCAACTCTTCTCTCTATACATTTCTTTACTCATTCTCAAATATAGTTTTAGCTCCTAGTAGAGAAAAAATACTATTCCGGTGATTTATATACTCTGAGTAGTACACAAAATGTTCCGACGAGGAGAAAAGTTAGGACTCAAGAGTGTTCATTAAGTCCTTCAGTTCCGACTAAAGTTTCGGATTCCAGGTATGTAAGGCTTCAATGAGAGTATTCCTTCAACTCTCATGCCTAAATTATTTTGATTATATGATAAATTATGTTTATTTTCTTTAAGCTTTACTCTAAGTTATGTTGGTGTTTATCAATGGGTTCTACCACCCATGTAGTCTAAAAACTTTTTCAATCAAGTCTCTTGATTTCAAGTAATATTTTTTATGGGTAATTCTTATTTTTACTTAATAGCATGAATCATGGTTAAACTAATGATTATTGGTCTATTTTGATGCAACATAATTTCATATGTATGAATTGATGTTTTGCAAGTAATTTCTCTATTTATCTCTTTAAAGGTTCTTGAAATTCATGGTGGGTTGTTCAAAACATAATTTTTAATTAATGGATTTCAATGTATTTATGTATATTTATTTACATACATGTTTGCAAGTTGAAGGAATTTGAAACCCACCTAGTTTTACTATATTTTCAATAAAGTTTGACTTGAAAGCTTCGACTCCAAATGAATATTTATGAAAGCAATATCTTTGATCAAAAGGGAGTCTTATGAAATGAAAGAATGATAAAATAATATGAATGATAGATTTTTTATGCAATAAGGAAAATTCTTGCATATTTGAATCACCAAATATTTTTAAGAGCTATTCTATCGAATATGATATTTTGAATTCTTAAGCTATATACTATGACTATTTTGAAGTATTAAACTATTTTGTGAGATTGACTGAGCACCGAATGGGTCATTAAGCTGAGATTCGAAAAGGGAATTCTAGTAGCAACCCCTTGTCTCATTAACTATGTGCCAACATAGGAGCCCTTGTAGGCTTAAGCTAATGGATCCACAAATATACCTTAAAGTTAAAGTTAAAAAAATGAATGAATTTGACGGAGTTCTACCTGGCAAGTAGTCTCCGCAGACAACGTAGGGGGTTATGTTGGATTCCATGTAATAGCTCGCATGGTTTTAAATGTCGGTTATGGTCATTTTCCCACAAAATGAATGTTTTATAGGATATCTATATGATTTATTATGCATGCATCACATTATATTCCATATTATATAAATGTTTTAAAGTTTTCTTAATGTTCATGCATACTTACATACTTAGTACATTCAAAGTACTAACACATACATTTTTGCCTACATGATATCACCATGTAGGGATCGGTGCTCCTCCTCTTTCTCCTCCACGTGGCTAGTTCAGACTTTGTTTGAAGACTACTTTTGGTGAGTTCCCATGTTCCGAAAACAATACTCCTTTATATTTCTATCTTATGATATGTTGAGATATTTTACTATGACATTTCTTCTATTATGATTGAGGGTAAGCTAGGGACTTGTCTTAGCCCCGTTAAATCTAAAAGTTAGAAGTATTGTTGGACATATGTAAGTTGAAGATTTACTATTATAATTTTCGATGGTTCATTTATCGTCATTACCTATGAAAGTCTAAAAGAATGCTAAGAGGCTTGTTTGAGGTATTTTCGGGTTTCTCATTCGCCATGTCACATCTAGGCCCTAGGTTTGGGTTGTGACAAACTTGGTATTAGAGCCTAAGGTTTTGAATGGTCCTTGGAGTCCAATATACCGCGTCGAATAGGGTCTTTTCATGGTTGTAAAGCGTGCCATAATTATGAATAGGAGACTATGAGGCGTTTAGGAAAATTTTCACTTCTTTCAAATCTATGTCGTGTCTTAGAGTGTCCTAAGCTTTCCTTTAACTAATGACCTATTTTGTGCTCTCTAGATAATGACTCATGGAAGAGCACCTCAAAGAGCAAGGGTTGACAATGAGGACTAAATTCCTCCGGTTTCCAATGCCCCACATCATGAGAATAGGGTAACCCATGCCGAGTTTCGCAGTATCATTACTTTATTAGCTCAATTCATAGCCAACCAAAGGGATCTAGGTGTTCCTCCTCCCCAATTGCAAAATCCATCTTCTAGGATTTGGGATTTCTAATGATTTTGATGGTTCTAAAATAGATGAGGACCCTATGGAGTTCATTAATGAGGTGTATAAAATTGTGGCTATCATGGGTGTGCCACCAAATAAGAAGGCCGAGCTAGTTGCCTATCAACTCAAAGATATGGCTCGAGTATGGTATGAACAATGGGTTGTTGACAGGGATGAATAAATAGGGCCGATAGGATGGGAAGAGTTCAAAGGTGCCTTCCTAGACCGCTTTTTCCCATTGGATCTAAGGGAGGACAAAATCCAAGAGTTCATCAACCTCCATCAAAGGAGTATGAGCGTGAGGGAATACGCTCTCAAATTCACTAAGTTGTCAAAATACACTCCCTTCATGGTCTCCAACCCAAGAGCTAGGATGAGCAAGTTTATTTCCGGTGTCTCAAGCTTGGTGTCCAAGGAGTGCTAAACGCCCATGTTGGTCAAGGAAATGGACATGTCGCAGTTAATGACTTACACAGAACAAATTGAAGAAAAGAAGCTTAGAGAAAGATCAAAAGGGTTCAAAAAGGCTAGAGTGGATAGTGGAGGGTTTAACCCTCAAAGGTCCGATTATGGTAACAATGGCAAAGGCCAAGGTGGGCAACAATTTTTGGGACAAGGTTCCATAATTACTCCTCCAAGGTTCAACAAGGACAAGAGTGGTAAACAAATGGTTCCAAGAGAAAATGTTGCTGCTCAAACTTTCCCTGCTTGCAAGAAGTATGGAAGGACTCACAGAGGGGAATGCTTAACCTGCTCCAATATATGCTTTAAATGTGGCAAGATAGGCCACCATGCTAAGGATTGTAGAGATGGTGGTAGTAGGCCTCAAGACCAAATTGCTCATGGTCAATAAGTTCAAAGAGATGTCCAACACACCAACCACTTTTACGCCTTGCATGGGAGATGAGAGGTTGAGGTTGCACCCAATGTCATTACAGGTATGTTAAAGGTCTTTTCTTTTAATGTGTATACACTATTAGATACGGGTGCAAATTTAGTTTTTGTTACTCCATTCTTTGCTAATAGATTTGATGTTTTACCTGAAATGTTATTAGAGCCCTATTTGGTGTCTATCCTCATTGGTGAGTCGGTTATTGCTAAAAAGGTCTATAAGGGTTGCCTTGTGTCTATCTTGTATAAATTTATTCCTTGTGATCTCATTGAGCTTGACATGATAGATTTCGATGTCATTCTTGGGATGGATTGATTAGATGTATCTTATACTTTCATAGATTGTAGGACTCATCGAGTCAAGTTCCAATTTCCAAATGAGCCTGCTATTGAATGGGAGGGCCGTGATTCGGTGGTGAAGGGTAAGTTCATTTCTTATTTTAAGGCCCGAAAAAATGATTTCTAAGGGTTGTATTTACCATATTGTGAGGGTTAGGGATGTCGACTCCAAAAGTCCTCCTCTTGGGTCGGTTCCTATAGTCAATGAATTCTGTGATGTCTTTCCTGATGACCTTTTTAGTGTCCCTCCTAAAAGGGAAATTGATTTTGGTATTGATCTCCTCCCTAATACCCAATCTATCTCTATTCCTCCTTATCGTATGGCTCCGACAGAATTGAAAGAGTTGAAGGAACAATTAAGGACTTATTAGAGAAGTGGTTCATAAGACCAAGTATTTCGCCTTGGGGTGCTCCTATTCTATTTGGAAGAAAGAAGGATGGGTCACTTTGAATATGCATAGACTATCGGTAATTAAATAAGATAACTATTTAGAATAAGTACCCACTCCCTAGAATATATGACTTGTTTTATCAATTGCAAGGGGAAAGTCACTTCTCCAAGATTGACCTTCGGTTCGTCTATCACCAACTACGGATGAGGGAGTGTGACATTCCTAAAATGGCCTTCTGAACAAGGTATGGTCACTTTGAGTTTGTGATGATGAGTTTTGGGTTGACAAATGTACTGGCCGTATTTATGGACTTGATGAATAGGGTGTTCAAACCTTACCTTGACACTTTTGTGGTGGTCTTCATTGATGATATTTTGATTTACTCTTGGGGTGAGAAAGATCATAAAAATCACTTGATAGTTGTGCTTCAAACGTTGAGGAATAGGCAATTATTTGCAAAATTTAGTAAGTGTAAATTTTGGTTAAATGAAGTGTCATTTCTTGGTCACGTAGTGTCAGGTGATAGAATCAAGGTTGATCTTAAGAAAATAGAGGCAGTCAAGAATTGGCCTAGAACGTTGTCTCCTTCAGACATTAGGAGCTTGTTAGATCTAGTCGGGTACTATAGAAGGTTTGTCAAAGGTTTTTCTTCCATCTCATCTCCTATGACAAAATTGACCCAAAAGAAAGCCAAATTCATATGGACGGATGAGTGTGAGATGCATTTTCAGACCTTGAAAGATCGACTTATGTCCACTCCTATTTTGACTCTCCCAGAAGGATTAGAAGGGTTTGTAGTTTATTATGATACTTCAAAGATTGGTTTAGGTTGTGTCTTAATGAAAAACGACAAGGCCATAGCATATGCTTCTAGGAAATTAAAGGTGCATGAGCGTAACTACCCTACCCATGACCTTGAATTGACGGCCGTTGTTTTTGCTGTGAAAATTTGGAGGCATTACCTCTATGGGGTGCATATGGATGTGTATACTGATCATAAAAGTCTTCAATATGTGTTCACCCAAAAGGACCTTAATCTAAGGCAGAGGAGGTGGCTTGAACTCCTTAAGGACTATGCACTATCATCTGAGTAAAGCCAATGTTGTTGCCGATGCACTTAGTAGAGTGTCTATGGGGAGTATGGCCCATGTGGATGGAGGGAAGAGGGAGTTGGTGAAAAATGTTCACCGGTTGGCTAGATTAGGGTGAAGTTGTGTGGTACTAATGATGATGGTATGGTTGTTCAAAATAGGTCTGAATCTTCTTTGGTGGTGGATGTTAAATCAAAGAAATATCTTGACCCAATGTTTATCAAGTTAAAGAAGTTGGTAAAGGAAAAGAAGATAGAGGCCTTTTCTTGTGTTCTAGATGTTGATGGCCTAAGGAGTTTTATCTTGATGGAGGCTCATAATTCTACATACGTCATTCATCTCAGTTCAACGAAAATATACCAAGACTTAAAGGAGTTGTCTTGGTAGGGTGGCTTGAAAAAGGACATAGCAAGGTTTGTGTCCGAATGTACGAATTGCCAACAAATGAAGGCCGAACATCAAAGTCCAGGTGGCCTAGCCCAAGACATTGAAATACCTAGTTGGAAGTAGAAAGATGTGAATATGAATTTTGTAGTGGGTTTGCCTCATACCCAGAAGTGTCATGACTCAATTTGGGTAATTATTGATAGAATGACTAAGTCAGCTCACTTTATACCAGTTAAGACTTCCTATAGTGCGGAAGACTAAGCCAAGTTGTATATTCGGGAGTTGGTGAGGTTGCATGGTGTGCCCTTATCCATCATTTTGGATCATGGTACCCAATTCACTTCTCACTTCTGGAGATCATTTCAGAAAGGCCTCAGTACTAAGGTAAAATTGAGCATAGCATTTCATCCTCAAACGGATAGGCAAGCTGAAAGAACGATTCAAACACTAGAGAATATGTTAAGGGCTTGTGTGTTGGAGTTTAAAGGAAATTGAGATGACCATCTACCGCTCATCGAGTTTGCCTATAATAATAGTTACCACTCAAGTATTGAGATGACGCTGTTTGAGGCTTTGTATGGGAGACGATGTAGATCATTGGTTGGTTGGTTTGAAGTAGGCGAGATGACCTTGTTGGGCTGTGATTTGGTACTTGATGCTTTAGAGAAGGTGAAGATCATTAGAGAAAGGTTAAAGATGGCTCAAAGTCATCAAAAGTCATATTCCGACACTAGAAGAAGGGATCTTGAGTTTAATGTGGACAATTGGGTGTATCTGAAGGTTTCACCCATGAAGGGTGTGGTTCGATTTGGTAAGAAAGGGAAATTGAGCCCCAGATATGTAGGGCCTTATAGAATCGTGAGACGTGTTGTCAAGGTTGCATATGAGTTGGAATTACCATTGGAAATGGCCATGGTTCATTCGGTGTTTCATATGTCTATGTTGAAAAAAAGTGTGGGTGATCCTAGTTCCATTGTACCTATGGAAGTCGTGAATATTGAAGAAAACTTGACCTATGAAGAAGTTCTTGTCGAAATTTTGGACCGGGTAGTTAAGAGATTGAGGAACAAAGAAGTTGCATCTATTAAAGTCCTTTGGAAAAATCAACAAATAGAAAGTGTAACATGGGAAGCGGAAGTGGATATAATTTAGCGATACCCTCATCTTTTTTCCCTCTACTCAAACCTAAGGTATTAAGTTGTCCTTGCTCAATTACTTGAAATTCTTACATCTCAACTTTTCTTGTCATATTCTTGCAAAATTATGAAATATATTTCAAACGATGTTTTAAATTATACTATTGCATTAATGATGAGTTGTTGGTTTACACTCTACTCTACTCAAGCTAAGTCTTTCCTCATTCGAGGATGAATGTTCCCAAGGTGCAGATAATGTAACATCCCCTAAAAATATTGTATATGATGTTTCAATTCTCACCTAAAAATGATACAACTTCTGTATTTTGGGCATCACTTTTTGTAAGACGGTCCAAATTAGGTGATTCAAATTTTTGAAGAACCTCTACATCAACACCTACAACTTTTGGGAAGACCATATTTTAAGTTTCGAAGTTTATGTAGGTCAAATAAATTAATTATTATAAGACAGTATGCTGTGACAAAATGGAGTATTTGTAGAAGGAAATTCATATCTCACTGTAGGATGCTCTAACTCAGTTAATTCTTGAATGACATGAAACTAAAATTCCATATCTACAACTCTTATGAGACACCAAATCTTAATAAGGAATTTATGTTTTCAAATGCTACTCCGAAAAAGGGTATTATGTTAAAGAAAGCTCATCTCACCTACCATTAAAAGATCTAGAACCCTTTAACATCATCCATGACATCAAAATCCTCAATTGAATTTTCAAGATCATCCTTTGTAATTAATTTTATTTATTATTAGGTCCCTCTTCTACACCTATAAATACCCACCTTATTACCTCATTTTATTCATCAAGCTTTCTCAAGCAACTCTTCTCTCTATACATTTCTTTACTCATTCTCAAATATAGTTTTAGCTCTTCGTAGTGAAGAAATACTATTCTAGTGATTCATATACTCTGGGTAGTACACAAAACATTCTGGCGAGGAGAAAAGTTAGGACTCAAGAGTGTTCATTAAGTCCTTTAGTTCCGACTAAAGTTTTGGATTCCAGGTATGTAAGGCTTCAATGAGAGTATTCCTTCAACTCTCATGGCTAAATTATTTTGATTATATGATAAATTATGTTTATTTTTTTAAGCTTTACTCTAAGTTATGTTGGTGTTTATCAATGGGTTCTACCACCCATGTAGTCCAAAAACTTTTTCAATTAAGTCTCTTGATTTCAAGTAATATTTTCTTATGGGTAATTTTTATTTTTACTTAATAGCATTAATCATGGTTAAACTAATGATTATTGGTCTATTTTGATGCAACATAATTTCATATGTATGAATTGATGGTTTGAAAGTAATTTCTCTATTTATATCTTTAAAGGTTCTTGAAATTCATGGTGGGTTGTTCAAAACATAAAACGGGCAGTCCGGTGCACTAAAGCTTCCGCTATGCACGGGGTCCGGGGAAGGGCCTGACCATAATTTTTAATAAATAGATTTCAATATATTTATGTATATTTATTTACATACATGTTTGCAAGTTGAAATGATTTGAAACCCACCTAGTTTTACTATATTTTCAATAAAGTTTGACTTGAAAGATTTGACTCCAAATGAGTATTTATGAAAGCAATATCTTTGATCAAAAGGGAGTCTTGTGAAATGAAAGAATGATGAAATGATATGAATAATAGATTCTTTATCCAATAAGGACAATTCTTGCATATTTGAATCACCAAATATTTTTAATGAGTTGTTCTACCGAATATGATGTTTTGAATTCTCAAGCTATATGCTATGACTATTTTGAAGTATTAAACTATTCCATGGGATTGACTTGGCACCGAATGGTTCATTGAGGTGGGATTCGGTAAGAGAATCCTATTAGCAACCCTTTGTCTCATTAATTATGTGCCAACATAGGAGCCCTTGTAGGCTTAGGCTAATGGATCCACAAATAGCCCTTAAAGTTAAAGTTAAAGAAATGAATGAAGTTGACGGAGTTCTACTTGGCAAGTAGTCTCCTTGGCCAACGTAGGGAGTTATGTTGGATTTCATGTAATAGCTCGCATGGTCTTAAATGCCGGTTATGGTTATTTTCCCATAAAATGAATGTTTTAAAGGATATCTATATGATTTTTTATGCATGCATTACATTATGTTCCATATTACATAAATGTTTTAATGTTTCCTCAATGTTCATGCATCCTTACATACTTAGTACATTCAAAGTACTAACGCATACACTTTTGCCTACATGATATCACCATGTAGGGATCGGTGCTCCTCCACGTTCTCCTCTACGTGGCTAGTTCAGACTTTGTTTGAAGACTACTTTTGGTCAGTTCCTATGTTCCGGGAACCATACTCCTTTATATTTTGAGCTAATGATATGTTGAGATATTTTACTATGGCATTTCTTCTATTATGATTGAGGGTGAGCTAGGGACTTTTTCTAGCCCCGTTAAATCTAAAAGTTAGAGGTATTGTTGGACATATATAAGTTGAAGATTTACTATTATGATTTCTGTTTGTTCATTTATCGTCATTACATATGAAAGCCTAAAAGAATGCTAAGAGGATTGTTTAAGATACTTTCGGGTTTCTCATTCGCCATATCACGTTTAGACCCTAGGCTTGGGTCGTGAAAATGCCCATAATAACATCAAATTTCATCATAGCTAACTCTATCAAGTCATCCAAGGTACAACGACCATATACATTTACTGAGCAATTTCTATACATTTGTTCAACTATAATAGAGTCTCCCACCGTCGTGGCCACCTCAAATGACTCTATTAACTCAGGCTTTATTCCAATTCTACTAGCAACAAAGGGGGATATATACAATAAGGTAGAGCCTAGATCTATTAATGCATACACATCCTGGGAGAAGACTAATAATATATATGTAACCACATTTGGCGACATGTCTTGATCCTATCTACTGGCTAAGGCATATATGCTGTTGGAAGGGCCGCTAGAACTGGAAGCTCCACCACGGACTCTACCACGGCATACTGGTGTCTGCATATCTCGCCCCATAGGACACATGGCTACCTAAGAAGAGGAACCCATAACTGACCTAGTTGGCTGAACCGCACCACCTAGAGTACTCTTGAGTGGACATTCCCTCGCAACATGGCCTTGGCGGCCACAAGAAAAACAGGCACCTGTATTCCAATGACATTCTCCAAAGTGAGGTCTATTATAATGGAAACATTGAGGAAATGGTGGTCTTGACTGTTGAGAACCCCAGTTCGCCTGTGTTCCTGAAACCCTGGAGCTTTGACTGGCTCCCGAATACCTGGTGCTCTCAAATCTTCCACCTGGAACCTGTAGGGGTGCACAAGCTGGATGGGAGGGATATCTACCATACTGCTGGGGCTCCCTACTTCAAAACTCCTTAGATGGCCAACCGTCCTAGCCCTCTTATGTTAGCCTCTATCATACCCTATGTCGGTCTGACGCCATCTATGTTGCTCTTCTAGCCTTTGGGCGTATGCCTGTACCTAGGCAATATTCATGCCTGGCTGAGAAGCCATGGCCATGAAGCTATCAACCAAATAAAGGTCCAAGCCCATCACGTAATGATGCACCCTATCTGTCATATCAGGTACAGTTGTGGGGGCATGTCTCACCAATGAGTCAAACTCGAGGCTATAGTCTCGAACACTCCTGCCATTCTGCTTCAACTGTAAGAATTTTCAACCCTGGCTCATCTTATTTTTGGAGGCAGAAAGTGGCCAAGAAAGGCTTCTACAAATTCATCCTATTCAACTAGAGGAGCACCCTCGCCACTCGATAATTCCCAAGACTCATGCCAGTTAGTAGTTATGTCACGCAGCCGATAGAAAGACAATTCAACTGACTCAATCTTTGAGGCCCTAATAATTCACAGTGTATGCTGCATATGTCGAGTAAAATCTTGTAGGTCCTCTACAGGTCTCAACCCATGAAATTCTGGGGGATTACAGGCTAGAAAGTCACGAACCCTCAAGCTATCTTGTCTATTTGCATCATTTAGGCCATGCCTTCGTGCTTGTCCTACCATCAGTCCGGTCAGCAACTACACTGCATCTCTCATAGCTCTATTCTCTACCCCGTGCTGTGGGGCTAGAGGCTCATGTACTAGAGCTTCAGGATCTGCAGCTGCTGCTGCCCTAAATTCCTCTAGAGGTAGCAGCATAGTAGAGCTCGCCGACTGAAGTACAATCCTCTGCATAGACCGAGCACGGGCCCTAGTAACTCTTGGGGTATGACTAGTTTCCCCTGCTGCTGACTTGCCTTTCTGGGTAGTTGTTGCTTTCCTTGGAGGCATCACCATAAACATAAAGGTAGGTTAGTAAAGGGTCATCCTAAAGACATAGCTCTATCGCACGATCTAAGATCAGAAAGAAGGACAACATCCTAAATACCCTATAGCCTCCCATTTATAGATGTGGTGCAAAACAAATCAATAAGCAATCCTCTACTAGACACGATCTGTAGACATTCCAAGGAAAGACTGCTCTGATACCACTTTTATCATGATCTAACCCTGCGGGTTGTGATGGGTGCCCGAACTAGACACTCGTGTATACGTCTACTAACTATAAGTAAACCTGCCCCCTGTTTATGGTATATACATATCAACAGATAACATAACATATGAGCCAATGAGGATATCATAGAATGTAGGGTCATTCCATAATAAATACATGTGTGAGTTGGCAAGGCTGCCATGACAAAGGGAACGTCCCCAAAGCATAAGTCATATAGGCACAACTGTATACATATACATATACAACCCACATACATATCTACAGACCTCTAAAAGTAATAATAGTAACATAAGGTGGGACAGGGCCCCCGTCGTACCCGTGAATAACTACATATATACATCAAGGGTTAGAACCAAAATCTAAGCTCCAGCACAATGGAGTGCTTCTAAACTGCAGAGTGGGACTCCTATGCTGGCGGATCTCCAAAGTGTGTATCTATACTTGCAGGCATAAAACGCAACCCCCCAAAGAAAGAGGGTCAGTACGATATATATACTGAGTATATAAAGCATAATATAGCATAACTGACAGCATATCTGAAATAGAGAAGCGGGTGATAAATGTGATACTTAAGACACCACTGTACCTATACCTTATGAATTGTAAAGGCATGCATGCTCATATCATACAGTATAGCCGACCCCTTTTAGAGGCTTGGTGAATTATATATATGTAGGACCATCATAGGACCAGGCGCCATCATCACCTTATCACACCACATTATCATATATATATATATATATATATATATGTACCCGACCCTCTAGTGAGGGACTCGATGAGTCAATAATGTCATCGCATTATCATGTCTTTATATAGCATACCTGACCCTTTAGTGAGGGACTCGGTGGATAATGTAGTGAACTGTGCATGATTACATACCCAAATCAGGACTCGGTGAAAGAAGGGTTACAGTATGCACGAGTGGAGTAGTGAGTAACTATATGCAATTTAAATCATTATCAGAGACTCGACAATATAAGAAGATTAAGCCATCGTCTGAGGACCTGAGTAGTAGTATAGTCATCTCAAGTGCCCTGTAAAGGCCATTAGGGGATATATTAATTAGCATCTCAGGGACCCCATACATGTACTAATGTAATGCTAACCGCTTAAGGACTCAGGAGCACTTATTTTCATATAGTCCTTACAACTAGGAGCCCCATATATTCATTAATTCCTTAGCATATAGAAGGTTCAAGGAAAGTAGTTCAACTATTATAAAATTTCGATATCTAGAAGTGAATAATAGACACTTACATACCAAAGAAGAAAAAGGATAGGCTTTACATACCTCTTATGGATCACTCTTAACCATATTTGCCTCATCGTCCTTTGAACCTATTTAACACGAAAGTAAATAAGAATATCAACACTCGACTTTCCATCATCTTAAGTTACCTTAGAGTATCAATAGAACTCACTCCCTCGTTTGCCTTTTGACTAGTCCCTTAATTAGTTACGAAGTTAACGGAAATTGGGCAGCACATCCCCTATAACTTGCTCTATCCGAACTTCTAATTACACCCTCAATTACTAAATACAACCAACAACAACATTCAGAAACTTATATACAAATAAAACACGGCAACATTACACAATACAAACTCCAAACAACTCGCTTAAAACTAGGATACCAAAATAGGGTTTTTAATCTTTATTTCATAAAACCTTTAACCATACGAAACGGAGGGTCATGTGGATGAAACCATCAGAACCCACAACATTTTTTTATCACTTTTAAGCCCTGCAACACAAAATCAAACACCTCTAATCCACAGCATCCCAATCGCAACACACTACTCGACTTCGATTTAACTAAAACGACTTCAATTTAGTTTGTTTCTAAGGTCAAGCATCCTTATACAATTTCTCTAATTACAGACTCATTTTATACATGTAATATACTCCAAAAAAATTCATAAACTCTCCTTTGAAAGAGAGAACCTTACCTTTCCCAAAACTCACAAAACTCACCTTGGAAGTTCTCTTAGTGCAGCTGAAATTTTGTGGCTATTTTCTATCTGTTTGGTGCTGCTACAAATCTTAAATTTACATTATTAACCCCTTCATATCATCATGGTATACCATAGATAATTAATTCACATAAATAAATCAGAGAACCTACCTTTTCTCTCCCAAATCTGAAGATCCCTCTCTCTTAACTTAGGGTTCTTTTCTTTGTTTTTTTTGAATTTTTAGATGAGGAAATGACTTAAGAGTCATCAAATATACTTATATATGCTTCCTTAGGAGGTGACACATGTCAGCCCCTAAGAGTGACATATGTTTAGCCCGTATTTGTACAATACAGCTAGGTAGCTAATCCGGGGCTGCCATGTGGCAGGTGGGGCCCACCCCAAGCAGGTGGGTCTACTTGACACCAAGAAGGTATGTCCCCTGCTGCCACGTGTCTTCTTTCCTTTCTACCACGTGTCTCTCTCTTCTCCTCCTCATGGGTTCGTAATCTCATCTTATTTTAAGAGCCTATGCAATCCTTGCTACGGGAGCTCGGCGTGTACTCAAGTAGCTTAGGTAGCCTACGCGAGTAAGTCGAGTCCTACGACTCACTACTTGGTCTTCAACTTATTCCGGATTCTTATAACCCTATTTCTAATCTTCCCTACTATGGGGTAGCTCATTCTCCATTCCTTAGAGTTGTTTGATAATGTTATAGATTATTCGGCTCCCATGGTAACTTTTAAGAAGCCTAAGAGATATTCTGAGCACAGAGGTGTGGGGTATAACAGAACGGACCATTCCTTGGAGTATGGGTCATATATAATGGTCATTCATAAACTTCAGAGGCTTGAATTGTGATGACTTTGGGGGCCTGTAGATTTAGGCCCTTTTCCCAGGCCTACAAGATGGGTCATTTGCATAACTCATCGTTACGATGATTACCCGTATAGGGGTCCCGTAGGGCCAATTTTCCCGATTTAATGAATAATAATTATGTCCTTTCTAAAGTTCGGTTCAATGAACCTAGACACTTTTATGGCCATGTTAAAAGCCTGAAAACACCCTAATCTTCAAGAACCCCCCCCCCCCTCTTCTGATTCAATTGATTATCTCAAAACTTCTAAGAAAGAACTCGCAACTCTCCTCAAGATTTCTCTCCAAATTCAAGCTAGGGTTTCCAACTTCTTCAAGACGTTTCTTCAATTCCTAGTGAATTCAAGCAAGGTATGTGGGTTTTCATCCATGGGTCCTTTCATCCATGGAGCCCAAATGTTTTCTCAACCTAGTATTTCAATTTGAAATGATAAAATCTTATGGGCTTTATATGATGACTTTAAATGCATAGATTATGATATATTTGAAGTTTGTGTACATATATTCATGGATATTGACTCTTAATTTCATGAAGTTTTGATGTTATTAAAGTGCCTATATTAAGGCTTGAAAAGTGTTTTAAGACATATATGGAGGGTTATTTAGGAAGGTGTCTTTTATGCATTTTCATTACTCTCATGCATGCAAGAATCCTTTAAAGGCATTGAAAGGTTCTTACGAAATGAACCCGCTTAGTTTCTTATGATGAAGTAAAGTTGAAATAAAATTTGATACGAATGAATGTTATGAAGTAAATGCTCATGATTGGGAGTCTTTATGAAATAATTGATTGGTGAAGGGCTTCTTATCCAAGTAAGGTTTCAAATATGAAAGAACAATTCTCACATTGAATCAAATTAAAGGTTTTAATGAGCTATTTCATTGATTGATGTTTTAATGTTAAAGTTAGATAATATTTATGCTATATTGATGTTTAAATTTTATTCCGTGGGACTTTACCTAGCACCAAATGTAGCATATAGATGGGGGCTTGACCGAAGGGGTCCATGAGTAAAGTCTCATATTGCATTAACTATGTGCCACCATAGGGGCCCTTTTCAGCTATTTTAGGGTAGTGGATCCATAATTAGCTGTTAAAGTTAAAGGATGAATGTAAAGTTGATAGAGCTATACCCAGAAAGTAATCTCCTCGTGCCTACATGATACCACTATATAGGGACCGGCGTTGCTCCACACTCTCCCTGTGGCGAAGTTGAGCATTGAAGGCTACTACTTTGGTGAGTTCCTATATTTCGAGAACGACACTCCTATCTTATCTAGCTTATATTATGTTTAGACGTTTAAATTAAGATTGGTATTTTTGACTTAATCTTGAGGGTGAACTAGGGGCATGCCTTATCCCACGCCAAGTCTAAATGTAGAAGGTATTGTTGGATATAGTGAAAGATGTTATGCTGTTTTGACTCTTATTAACATAAAGTCCCTTAGCCCCTATTTCCCTTATGTTTTTCACTTGTTTTGTTTATCATTACCAATGAAATTCTTGATGAATGCTAATAGGATTGGGTGAGGTACCTCCGAGTGTCCTATTTGTTGTGTCACATCTAGGCCCTAGGCTTGGGTTGTGACAATAACATAAGAGTAGCTCATTAACTTGATTGATTCAGGTAATATGGGTGTAGGCCTTTCAGTACTGTGAATCCTTTTATGTAAAACATCTTTAGGGTCTTAAGTTACCTTATCATTAGCTTGCTTGAAATATCATAGAATCATCATTCAAAACTTTTCATAAATCATTCATAAATTCTTTGCATAAAGCATCTTTAAAACTTATTCATAAAGCTTTCATTGAATATAACTTGAAAATCATGATCATAGCTCATAAATCATAATTGAAACTAGGATATAGCATGGGTCATTGAAATTCATCTTAAAATCATGAAATATGATGTGAATTATGCATAAGTAGGTAAATAAAATTGAAATATATCTTCATTAAGAACACTCATTGCAAGTCATGAAATTAGAGGTTTTTGAGTGAGAATCATAAGTGAATTTAAGAAGAAACTTTGGGATTCCATGGGTGAAAGGTACTCAAGGATGAAGTTCCATACACCTTGACATTTAGAAGTCCTAGTGTAAGACCCCGTAAGTCAGAAGGTTGGAACCAAGGAGAAACAAATCTTTCAAATATTGAATTGGACCCAAGTTCATGACTGTCTCTATGGGTCGTGGAAGTTTACATGACCCATAGAAATGAGTCATAGAGGGAGTCGTTATGGTTAATTGGGACCAACCTTAATAGGAGGTCCTATAATTCACTATTACGGTCCATCTTCCACTAGACAACCCATAGAAAGTTTTTGTAGGATGAATTTTGAGGCCTCGTTCAAGAAATTCCTCATGGCCAAGTATACGACTTGCAGGATGGGTCGTAGAAGCTATGATAGGTTGTAAGAACCACCAGTTATAAAACTTCAGAGACTTGCATTTTTGTAGGTTTTGTGATTTGCAGGACAGATGAAGTTGACGAGCCGTGATGAATATTACGGGCCATAGAAACTACCCGTTTGCAAACTTCAGAGTCTTAATTTTTAGGCCTTTTTTCTCAGACTAGCAGGACGAGTCATTTTGATGACTCGTCGTTGTTTAGACAACCCGTAGAAATGGTCTCGTAGGTCTAAAGTCCAAGTTTAATGGGGGGTACTTGTATCTTTTCCAAAGATCAGTTCAATGAACCTAGACACTTTTATGGCCAAGTTCAACATCTATAAATATTCAATTCTTCAAATTCCCTTTCTATTCAATTCATTCTCCTAAAATTTCCTAAGGCAAAAACAAAATCGCTCAAGGTTTAATCCTCAAGAAAAAAGCTAGGGTTTCTAGATTTCTACGAGGTTTCTTCTTCAATTACTAGGAAATTCAAATAAGGTGTGTGGGGATTAATTCATGGGCTCTTTTCACGCATGAAGTCCCCAAGATTCCTCAAATTTTCATTCAATTTTTCAATTGATTATGAACCCTAGTTTTGATGAATTGTATTGGGCTGGTTTGATTTTATTTTTAAATGTTATCAATGATCTTTGTATGCATGTTCTTATATGAATTTCATGATTTCAAGTTGATTTATAGATGCAATGGATAAAGCTATATTTTTAAGCTATGATTATGAAGTTAAGATGAGTTTTTGAGTTGAGCATGAGTTAAATGATTTTCAATGAAAGTTTTATATGAGTTAAAGTTGAGATTTATAATTCTAAAGTTAAAGTTATGATAATAATCATAGTTAAGATCAAAAGATGTTTAAAGATGGTGATAAAGACAATTCTCACCGAGATTATGGATTCTTATGAATCACCAAGTAGATAATCTATTCCGAATATGTTTTAAAGATGAATTGATAGGCAATTAGTATCTTTTCCTATTATGTTATGATCATATTTATGAGTTTTCGTTGAATATTTACTAAGAACCAAGAGGACTTCTTGGTGGGATTCAGTCGAATAACATAGTTTGTTATCCAAGGAAATCCTAGTAGCAACCTAAATTCCCAAACTACGTTGCCCATATAGGTTGCCTTCATGGCCTAGCTAGTGGATCCATATAGCCCAATTGAGTTGAGTTGAGTTAACTTTAGAGTACTCCCTAGCATGGTAACCTCCCCTATTTCGATGCAAGAGTCATCAACCTGGCTCGATGTAGGTGTCATCGGATTCCATGTAATAGATTGCATGGTCTTAGTTGTTGTTAAAGGTCCTATCTCACACAAGTTCAAGTTAAAGCTATGAGATGTCCAGTTATGAGTTGGAAGTTAAATTTCTTATGATATGCATTGGCCATGAGTTCCATATATTTTAAGTTGCTTTTAAACTATGCTCATGTTTATTATGATTGGTCATGCATCCTATGGCATATTGATTACGTACTTTACTTGTTTATACATACCTCACATACTTAGTATATTCAAACATACTAATGCATATTTTACTTGCATTATCTTATAATGTAGAGATGGACGACACTCACGATCACCCCACTTGTGGCTAAAGATTTGACTTAGATTTCAAATAAGTTGGTGAGTCCTCATTCTACCGAGGACAAGACTTTTATTCATGTTACTATTATTTACACTTTCTATAATATTAGGGTGAGCTAGGAGCTTGTCCTAAGCCCCCATCAAAAACTAGACTAGGGGCATGTTTAGACGATATTCATTGGCCGGATTGAACATTTATAGAGTTAATTTCCCTTAGTCCTATTCCCCACTTAATGATTAATTCCGCTCATATTTATGTTGTTCTTTACCTTATGTATGTGATATCTGCTAAGATGGCTTATGGTTGGGGTCCCTCGAATCCTGATTTTTGTGTTACGACTCAGCCATAGGTTGGGTCATGAAAAATTTAGTATCAGAGCACAAGGTTTAGAAGAGTCCTAGGGAGTCTAACATGTCGCGTTAAGTAGAGTCTTATTCACTGATTCAAAGCGCATCACATACATGAATAGGAGGCTACGAAACATCTAAGGAAAAGTCTTACTTCTTTAATTATCTATGTCGTACAGGTAGAGTGGTTAGGTCTTTTCCCTCTAACACTTGTTCTTTGCAATGTTCAGAATATTCCTCTGCGATGATACCCCGTTAGAAGGAATGTGGTTGAAGAGGAGAAATAAGCTCCGAATGATCCTATAAATGATCAAGTTTCCAATGTCGAGATCCGAGCGGCCTTTCTAGTGCTTGCTCAAGCCTTTACGGCTCATGTAAATCATGAGGTGGTTGCTTCTGTGAATCTGAATACTAGTACGGTGGCAATAAGAGTTTGAGATTTCATGAGGATAAATCCTTCGGAGTTTTGAAGTTCTAAAGTTGATGAGGATACCCAAGAGTTTGTCGATAGCATCCATAAGATTGTTGAGATCATGGGAATTAGCTCGGTTGAAAGGGTGGAGCTGGCGACGTACCAATTGAGGGGTGTTATTCAGATTTAGTTTGATTAATGGAAAAGTGAAAAGCCTAGAGAGGCGAAGCTCGTTACTTGGGATAAGTTAAAATGGGTGTTTCTTGATTGTTTCTTCCCATTAGAGTTGAGGGAGGCTATAGTGCAAGAGTTTATCAACCTTAAGCAAGGTGGTAGGAGTGTGAGGGAGTATACCCTCAAGTTTTCTCAATTGTCAAAATATACCCATTCATGGTTGCCAACTCAAGAGTGTAACACCCCAAATTTGTTTTGGCTAAGACTCAAATCATTCTTCATATGCGTATAGACTCGAACTGAATAATTTCTAGTTATGTATATGAGTTAG
The DNA here is from genome assembly GCF_947179165.1 of Solanum dulcamara. NCBI lineage: Eukaryota > Viridiplantae > Streptophyta > Magnoliopsida > Solanales > Solanaceae > Solanum > Solanum dulcamara. The sequence goes on from NC_077242.1 coordinate 62,798,874, forward strand.
AATTAATTTCTAAGTATTTAAAGAGTATTATATGTGATTTGGGTTAATGAGGGATCTCTAACACCAAGCCAAGTCCAAAGAATTTCTATCAGCTAAATTTTTGGATAAGTCCAAATAAGGATCAACTTCAAATGATCATAACTTTCAGAATATTAATAGGTAGGTGACTTATGACCTATCAAATTAAAGGTCTTTGAGTTCTCTTTCCAACGCCACTAAATTTGACTCATTCCAATTTGCAGTCAAACGTTATGACCATTTTACCAAACACTACCATCACAGCAGTTTGTGGGCTTGGCGCGGCATGCCAGCAGAACGCTCAAAACTAACTGTAGTAGTTTGGGAGATGGCGAGGTGTGCCACTATCGCACTTGCAGGGTTTTAAACCCATTTTTCAGATTTGTTCTTGAGAAAAGGCATTCCAAACTTTTTTCCACCTATCCCAAGTATAACTCTAGCCATTTTGGGAATAAAAATCAGTTCCCTCATAATATCCAAGGAGATTTTCCTCTCCCTCACCTTAGGAGATTTGAGAGAAGAGACTAGAAAGGAGAAGAAGAGTTAGGATTCAAGATCTTCAAGCCATGTCCTTGGTTTTTGGTGAGATAATCTTCATTCCAGGTATGTAAGTCTAACCTAAAATATGGATTGAGTTCTTTCATATGCCCCATAGATGTGTTGGATGGAAATTGTGAATGACTTGAACCTTCTATGAATGTTTTCTTGAATTTTTCCTAAACTCTAGAATATTTTTACATACTATTAATTGATTGATGATCTTCATGACTTGAATTCTTGAATAATTACTTTTCATATTTTATTTCCTAAACCGTAGCTACATATTGACTACAAATGATTATGTAAATGTATTGATTGGAATGACAAGAATGAATTGGGATAGTTATGAATGTGAATGGCATAAATAGGAACAAAACCTTGGTGGAGCTAGAATTTCCTTTGTGTCTCTATAAATTGAACATAGAATTAAATAAGGATTTTGTAGCAAGATGTTTGATGATGATGAAAATGATGTTCATCTTTAAAAAGAGAAATGGTTGATGAAGATGTAATGGTGATGATGATATTTTGAGATGTAATGGATTGGAGTCTAATGTGACTACATGATATGATTTGCATAATTTAATTTGATTGGAGTCATATAAGGATCTTGAGTATAAATGATTATTTGAGAAAGAGTTTTAAAAATGATTTGTGAACGTTTTTGGATAAATTATTTATGAACTATTTTGAGTTTAAAGAATGATTATTTTCATCTTTGATTTAGAAAGAGTTTAAGCATCATTTGAGTTTGAGAAGTCTCTTAATTATAATTTTGAGCATGAGTATTTTGAGTATAAACGAGTTGAGCATTTTTACCTTAAAACATCTATTTTGAGATTGAGTTGAGGGGTTAAAATTATATTTTAAATGCATCTAATATTTATTCCATTCATTAAGTTGAGATTGTATCAAATTTAAAACGAAGAGTTTGATGATTGAGATGAGTTTATTTTGAAATAAGATCCAATGAGACCAGATTGATTGAGTTTGAAAAGAGTCCAATGAGACTAAATGTGTTGATTTGAAACTAAGTCCAGAGAGACTAAATGAGTATTTTGATTATTTTACTCATCTGATATATGTGAGCATATTGAGTATTGAGAGGATTATTGAGCACCGAATTGGGTAAGAGTATAGTCCATACTTGAATCATATGAACTACGTAGCCAACGTATGAAGGGATTGGACTGTTAAAGTCAAATGTTTCCCTATTTCATTATCCTAAAATGATATGACTTGATTGATTGATAGATCCATGATTGGTTGATTCATTCATACCCTGACAAAGTACTAAACTGATGTGGCAATAATGTTGTCTTGTTGTACATCACTGGCTCATAGGTGATGTTTATCGGTTAGAGAAACTCGCAAATTGGATGGATTGTGCATGATATGATTGGTTCGATTGATATTGTAGATGATTAAGTCGAATTGTAAAACATTGCTAAATTCTAATTTGCATATCTATTGAGTTGAGTCCTTTGACTTTATTGTAGAGTTGATTGTATATGATTGTATTGGATTGGATGGTATGTGATTGGATAGTATATGATTGGATTTGATTGGTTCAGATTGTATATGATTAGATTGGATCAGATTGTCTATGATTGGATTGGATTGAATTATAAATGATTGGATTGTACATGATTGGATTGGATGATATGTGATTGGATTGTATACGATTGGATTGGATTGGATCAGATTGTATATGATTGGATTGGATAGGATTGTATATAATAGGATTGGGTCGAATTGTAAATGAGTCGATTGAATTGGATTGTACATGATTAGATTGGATTGTATATGACTGGTCTCTGTCTAAAATGTATTCTTACCTTAGACTTATTACACCTTGATTGAATCTCTCTTATCTTTCTGACTTGAGATATTTGAACCGATATAATTCTACCTTGATATATGTTTCATTTTGCCATATTACATACTCGTACATTCCACTTACTGACTTCCATTTGGACCTGCATCATTTCACTATTGAGGATATGTTCACACTCGGCTTATTGGCGAGTCCTCCTCTACATTTGGAGGATACCACTTATGTTATTCTTGCATCGAGGTTTGTCTTTTCATTTTGATTTGAGGTATCCATGAATCTGTCATTGGAAACAATTAGATAGTAGTGATAGGCTTCATAGACTAGATAGTGATGGGTCGATTGAGTATTGTATTTCCTTGAATTGTTCTTGTCATACTATTTTAATAACATAGATTAGAGTTTGATTTATTGGCCCATGGCCTTTCTTTCTTGAGCTAAATTGTTGATTGGAATTTTCCATTTACCTCTTTATTTAAAGTCTTTCGCTGATTGAATGAATGAACGGATGTGTGATCAAGCCAAGTGGTTTTCTTGGGATCCAGTAATGGTTTTCGAGTGTTGGCCACGTCTAGGGTACCCTCCCGGGGCATGACAAAGAGCTTGTATGAGCAAGTTTGTATTGGGTGTGTAGGACATAGTTGCAATGGAATGCAAAACGACGATGTTGATTCGGAAGATGGATATATCTAGACTCATGACCTATGCAGAGCAACTAGAAAGTGAGAAGCTAAAGGTTTAGAATATGGATTCTAAGAGGCCAAGGATCGGTGATAGTGAATTCTCTCATGCTAAGCCCAAAAATAGTAGTCGTCCTCATTTTCACCAAAAGTAATTTAGCCAAGGTTCTTTTAATGCTACTACTCCAAGGTTGGACAAAGATATGGTGCCAAACCCTAAACATCAAGGAGGTTCTCCTATAGGCCAAGTTACTCCCGCATGTAAGAAGTGTGGTAGGAACCACAAGGGAGGAATGTCTATCTTGGTTGAATGTGTTCTACCGGTGTGGTAAGCCGGGTCATCATACTAAGGAATGCAAGGTTAAATATGGTTGTCTTCAAGTCCAAGTTGCTCAAGGTGGCCAAGGGAAACCAAAGGGTGGTCAACGCAACAATAGGTTCTATGCCCTGTGTTATACCCCATTTTAACTCGAGGTCAAATGGTGTACAACATATTGGTGATTCCTAAATTATTTAACTTAAGGAGTCATTATTATGTGGGAAAAAGATGGTTTAAAATTAATTTCAACTTTTTAGAAAAAAAATCAAATTTTGAAAAGAAGAGTCGCCACTTCATTTTTTAAAGAAATTAAGAAAACTTAATTTAAAAGACCCTAACATCTTAAAAAATTAGAGAAAAAGGTACAAGATCCTTATTTCCTCTTTGAGAAGGTGTTAAGCATTCAAAGTGGCCGCTAACGCGTGGTTATCCGACTATTTAAAAAATTATTTGACTAACTTTTGAAAATATTAATTTAAAAGGAAATGAAAACTTTAAAATAAATATTTTTTCTAGAAAAAATTATCAAACTTAAACATTGAAAATAATATACATGTGTATAAAAAAAGTAAAAGTTTATCAAATGACTAAGTAAATGTAGAAAATTATTTAAAGAGTAAATTAACATGAATTGGTTTTTCTTTAGGGGAATCTAATTAAGTTAAAACAAAATAAAATTAATATCTAAGCAAGCATAAATACCATAAGTAAATAAATTTTTACAACCCGAATAAATATAAATATGCACTGTATATCGCGAATAAATATAAATATGCACTGTATAAATTTTTACAACCCGAATAAATATAAATTTGTGTTTTGTGTCTTAAGCACAATTTTCCTGTATATTGCAGTTGTATATGCACTGTATATCGCACTGTATGTACGATGTATATAGTGTATACAACATTAGTTCTATATATTGAACTGTATACACAAAGTATACCAAAAGTTTGTTTCTTATATCTGTTGTATATCACTATATATATACTATATATCAGTGTATATAGCATTGTTTTCAGACATATCGGATTAAATAGATATTGTATATCTGTGTATAAGACATTGTTTTCCACCTCTATCCCGTGTATACAATGCAATCTCAATATTCAAATCATGTATATTAGATTCCTTTCCATGTATCAACTTTCCAGCGATTCGAGCAAGATGATAGGAGACTCAAAACTTAATGATATGCAAGGATGAAGTTCAAAGATGGACTCGAATTGATATCACATGCGCCAAAATAAAATTATATAAGCATTTACTCATTTTAAACTAAACCAAGGAATATATCATGATATTTTAAGTTATCAAATTGATGGGCATCGTAGAAGTGACTAACAACATGCGTATATGTAGACAAAGGAAAGGAAAGACGAAATATATTCAAGTACCTAAAGAACACGGATTTAATATGTACGCTATACTAGATCAAATTTTAAAAAAAGAATTAAATCAATTAGGCCATAAAATTTCTAATTAAATAATAACTTTAAACATATTTTTGTTATCTAAATCATGTTAAAAGAAGAAATTTAAAACATGAAAATCTATATTGTCAAAGAAAACTACTTAAAAAATAATGAACGAAACTAAGAGTTTTCATGAAATAACATTAACACATGATAGCTAATTAATCATAACACATGCTAACTATAAGAAATTTCTATCATTAATCTAATTATTCTTAATACATGTTAATTAACAAAAAATAAGATTAACAACCAACTAAATATAAAACATAAAATAATTAAATAAAATAAAGCTGAGAAATGATTTTACCTCTTTTCAGACAGCAAGACTGAAGACGACGAGCGGAAGACAACTTCACCACCACCCAAGGGCTTGATTGAACTCCAATCCACAAAAAGAAAAATTAAAAATTTAGACTCAAACCTTCGTGAGTTTGATGTTATAAGAACATTGTTCTTAGCCTAAATTTTGAGTTTAATTTCCTATTTTTTTTTGAAGAAAATTATAGATTGAAAGTTAGAAATTTTCACAACTTTTAGATTGGGGACAAGAGTCCAAAATCCTAGTCAAGTTAAGAAAATTTCTAACTTTGGGGTGGCTAAAAACCCTCCCACTTCTTCCTTCTTTTTAATGAAAATATGAGCTTTTATATATGCTGAAAAAATCTCAAATTCTTCATCAATTTTCGATGTGGGAGAATGATTTTTTTTAGAAAAAATTAAAAATTTCAAAAATACAAACTATAATTAAATTAACCTAACTAACAATGTATTTAGTATATTATATTAAAATTTATAAAAAAAAGAAGATAAAAATAGTTAAGAATAACATGAAAATATCTTTGTTTTTATAAAATCTAATTATTTAAAAAATGTTCAAAATTTAAAGAAACTTGACAGCTAATTTACGTTGTGGGGGGTCAAAATTGGGTGTCAACATTCACCACCTAATTGTTTCATAAGAAGGTAAATTAAGATACCTAAATAATTAACTAATGTAATGCTAAAATAACTCCAATTAGTGGTCTATTTAACTTATGTGATTCTAGGTAAGGGTTCGAGTTATCCTAAAGGGAAGGGTTTAAGCATCCTTTAAAATTCATTATAAACTATTACCGAGCAAACTTAGGTTAATTTATTTTTATTACAAAAACATCTTTTGTACAACTAGTTAGACAAGAATTTCTTAAAGCTAAAGATGTCAAATTTTCAGCATTATATAATATGCATTTTTTGCCCAAAAAATATATTTTTGTCCACTTAAAGGTTGTATTTCTTCTTTAAATCGACTTCTTTAAGGTTTTCCAAAAGAGTTGTGTTTCTAACTCTAAGCATGTCAATGTTTTTTTTAATACTAAAAAATAATTCTGCATTTAAGTGTGCTAAAAAATGGTATATTTTCATTCAAATTAATCTTTTGATATTTAAATTGCTTCACTTTAAAGCAATCAAAAAAATTACATTTTTACATCAAAAATCTGTTTCCCGAAGTTGTTATTTATATATATATATATATATATATATATATATATATATATATTATAATTTATCAAAAATAAATTAAAAAGTAAATATATATTTATCTGGAAAAAAAGTTCAGATTCTAATGCTTTCAAAATTAAAAAAATAAGTTAAGTAAATAAAACTCAATTAAAAGCATCATTCCGAATAAATATACTAAATCCAATATCTAAAGAGATCCTGGACAAAGAAAATTCATAAATCCAATTTTGACCGACTCCATTGGTATGGATTTTGGAATTATAGTTAGACCCCGAAATAACCACACGCCTTCTGATAGAAATATGGTTTACTGTGGTAGAAGTCATTCCTCAGCTCGTGTCCTTTGAGTTTGATATTCCTCTTTGGACATGTCCCAGTTCGTTGCTAAGAAAAGGTTTCATGTTGTGCTGCATCCTCTTTGATGTCGTTAGTACTTTCTTTCATTCTCTTTGCATATTGAAAATCTCCATTGATCCATTTGTAGGATAACGCTGCTCGATCGGTAGGATGGTGATCCATTGATAGGATACTTGAAAAAATAAATGCATGTTCATTTGTATGATAAATAAAGATGCTTTATCTGTAGGATAATGTTGCTTTATCGGTAGGATGGTGATCCATTAATAAGATACTCGGAAAAATAATTATATGTCTATTGGTAGGAAGAATGAAGATCCATTGGTAAGATATAAATGCATGTTCATCGATTGGACGAATAAAAATCCATTGGTAGGATATGTTGGTCCATTGATAGGATGAATGATAATCCATTGGTAGGATGATATTGCATGTCCATCGATAGGACGAATGAAGGCGATCCATTGGTAGGATAACGATCCATTGGCAAGTTGCACTTCAAATCTTCTCATATATTTGATGTTTCTTACGTATTCCCTTCAGGTGTTTATATCGCTTGAAAATGCTAATGTTTCTCTTCGATGAGATCGATATACAATGGCCCTCTCGGCAAATAATTATGAAAATGTCATCCTTTTGGATGATTTGAATGATGCACGAACCTTTTGGTAATGCAATGTAATGAAATGACCCTCTCGACAATGATATAATGATGAAATGGCCCTTTCGGCAATACAATGTAATGAATGGCCCTCTCGGCAAATAAATATGCAAATGTCATCCTCTTGGGTAATTTAAATGATGCATGACCCTTTTGGCACTGCAATGTAATGAAATGGCCCTCTCGACAATGATATGATAATGGCCCTCTCGGCAATGTTATGATAATGTCCCTCTTGGCAATGATATGATAATGGCCCTCTTGGCAATGATATTAACACTTCCGATAATATAATATGAATGGCCCTCTCGGCAATGATATAATAATGCCTTCTTGGCAATGATATGATGATAGCCCTCTAGGTAAAAATATTACCACTTTCGACAATATAATATGAATGGCCCTCTTGGTAATAATATTACCACTTTCGGTAATATAAATGGCCCTCTTGGCAATAAATATGCTATGTCATCCTCTTGGGTAATTCAAATGATGCATGACCCTCTTGGTAATGCAATAAAAATAAAATGACCCTCTTAGCAATGAATATACAATGTCATCCTCTTGGATGATTTGAATGATGCATGACCCTCTTGGTAATGCAATGAAAATAAAATGGCCCTCTTGGGAATCAATATGCAATGTCATCCTCTTGGATGATTCGAATAATGCATGACCCTCTTGGTAATGCAATGAAAATTAAACGGCCTTCTTGGCAATAATATGCAATATTATCCTCTTTGATGATTCGAATGATGCATGACTCTCTTGGTAATGCAATGAAAATTAAACGGTATTCTTGGCAATAATATGTAATGTCATCCTCTTTGATGATTTGAATGATGCAAGACCTTCTTGGTAATGCAATGAAAATGAAATGGCCCTCTCAGCAAATAAATATGCAATGTCATCCTCTTTGATGATTTGAATGATGCATGACTCTCTTGGTAATGCAATGAAAATAAAATATCCCTCTTGGCAAATGAAAATGCAAATGTCATCCTTTTGGATGAGTTGAATGATTGTCCACTGTAACAAGGCGGGTGACTTGATAATTGTGAAAGTGTCATCCTCTCGATGCTTTCACATGTTACTTCATTTTTTTCTCTTGAATAATTTGTGTTCGTTCGGACTCATGTCTTTGATGGAACTTTATACGAGGCATTAGTGGCCCACATCTTGAATTTGTGTTCGCTCTATTCTAGCAATATTGGATATCATTTGAAGTTGACTTCGAACTTCTAACAATTCTTGACGGAATTTTTGAGATCTTCCTCAAATATTCTGTCCCACTTAGATCTCTTGATAAATCTCGAGCTACTGAAAAAAGAATTTTGACATTCTAGTGGAATTTTTGAGATCTTTTCAAAAAAACTATCTCAGTTGCATATACTAACATGGTCTTCAATCTTGACTTGCTGGAGATAGTATCTTCTTGTGAATTTTTGAGATCTTCTAAAAATTTATGTCCCAGTTTTCATTATAAGGGAGAAATGAAAATCTTATGGGGAACATGATCGAGCAATTATGGCGACTACATATCCTTTTGGTGAAGGAATCAGGTCAAATATAGTTTCAATCCTTTGGATGATGATTACTGCAAAAGCTGAGACAAGACCATCAGTAGACACATGTATAATATGAGCATAATAAGATGGAAAAATATATTCCTTGCAATATTTTCAGCTTAAAAATACGAGATATGCCACTCTTTTGATATGGATGATCCAATGAAGTAAAATAGGCATCTCACATAGATGGGATTAGCCTAATATCACATTATTTAAACCATCCAATTTTTAAAAAAATTATAATTTTAAAAAGAAATGATCCCAAAGTTCCTTTAGAATGTATTAAAAACATAGGGGCTTGTTTTTTTAATGTAATGAGATATTCAAATCTTGACTATAATTGGTACCGACAATTAGAATTGCATAGAATTTTTTTTTATTTCCTTTCTATTAACTGAGATTGACTTCGAGGTAATTCCTATAGCTTCTAGTAGTACCTCAAACATACTTAAGTGTTGATAAGTTTTTTTTCATCTTGCTTCAAACAAACGTTTAGAATTATACCAATCCTCATGTTTCAAGTGCCCTTAAATAAAGAAAGTCTTATTTCACACATATCTGAAGCATGATATTTTCCAAAGTGCACTCACACTGTCAAAAATGTTCAACGCATGCAACTATGATACCATATATTTGGCCTGCATGTAAGTCTCCACTAATGTGAGAATATTTGGAATGAGACCATGTAGCGCTTGTTATTGGCTTGTAATGTAGGCTTAGGGACGGGTAGGATATTTATTTGAGATAAAAGTGACTTAATCTCTCCTTGAGCGTCATGATGAATTTGAGCTTTTGATGATTGATACGCCTTTTGGCGCCTGATCCTTTTTGTTATTCCCCTCTTTGATTTCACTTCTTTTTGAGCCTTTATTTTCGGAGCTTTTTTTTTCACCCCTTCCTTTTAAGGTTTCTCCTCTTTTGTGGAGTATTTTCCTTTTTGTCTTACATCAACCTTGTAGGAGTATTGTTTTTAAAATTTTTATCAATCCCTTTTTTTTAAAGTCGTCTTTGCTTTCTTGACTTTGGAGACTTTACGTCTTTTGTCTTTGGCAATTTCAAAGTTGGATCTTATTCTATAATTTGCACGTCTTCAGTGCGCTCAAGGAGGTTGGTCCAAGAGAGGTATACTGCATGTAAGCACTCAAAAAGGAAAGGGCTAAGAAGTGGTTGTCCAAAGTAAGGGCTTTAGGCTCAAAGTGGGGAAAACTAGGGATTAATGTTATTTGGTAGGCTTTGAAAGGAAAAATCGAGTCAAAAAAGGCCTACAATCCTTTCTCAAACCAAACATTACTCGGGATTACGCCTCAACAAATATTCAGGCTAAGTTCTAGATAAGCAGTGCGATGCAATTGAATTTTAATCTAAAGCTCACCACACAATGCACATGAAGCCATGAGGTTGGTTTTATTCTTATCTTGATTGCCTGCAAAAGAATTTTCAAGCATCACAATAGTACAAATGAAAGATACCAACAGAAGCTATGGTTTACCATAAAGCGAATCCTTATCATCATACCCAATATTTTATATGCTCCTAACTGTATTCGTCCAATCAAGAAGATATGACTCTTAAAATATGTACACAATTTATTATTTTATTTATTTATTTTCTTATTATTATTTTAAAAAAAAGAAATACCAAACCCAAGAAGGGCTGCCTACGTATCTCACTGAGATGAGAATCAGGTGTGCGTAGATCTTGCAGATATGATATATAAAATAATTTAAAGATTTAGCCAAACTCAGAGTGACGTCTCGTAAGCCTAGTGCTCGTTGATATCTTCGTTGGGGAGTGTATTTTGCCTATTTGCACCAATACATTTCGTGTCCTTTCAACCATCTGTAAGGACACCTATCATTGTATTATTTTTCAGATATTCCTCAGAGATTATACATTGGTGTGTTCTTCCAATTTTCTGCAGGAATCACTTATTGTTGTGTTCTTTTTGGCGATTGCCTCTTATGTCTTGAGTTCTTTTAAATATTCATAAGAATCATACATTGTTATAACCATCCCCGACTATTGTCGAGGTTGGTTTTCCTGCAAAGATATGAGAAAAGTATGAAAGCGGGGCCATTAATAAAATAAGTAACAAGATATAGGAGTAAGACTTCATAGTCAAAGACTCCCTTGATTTATCTTTTCGACTGTCTATTGGTGTCTTGTAAAATTTAAGGTCATCGTTATTTCCCATTAACTCTTTATCCCTGCAAGATCTATATGAGAAAGGGTTATGATTTTTCTTACATTAAAGAATTGAAAGAAATTAGGGTTAAAGTTTGTGGTTTAATATTGCCGTCGATTTGGTTTTGCCGTAATTTCCTCTCTTGAAATAATATCGTCTCTCCTGCATATAAAGAAAACTTATTAGTTAGGGAGAGGGTATTGACCTCTCAAAATTGAGATCCAATTATTTGTCGTATGATGTCCTTTGATAACAGCCTCTTCAAAGAAAAAAAAGAATCAACTTTGTTGAGCCCTCGATCTTTGAGAAATAAGCAAGTTTGATTTTCGACACAAATCAGTCTCTCCCTGAAAAAGAAGAATAACTCAAAAACTAAAGTATTAGTCCTTATTTGTAATAATTAATGTAAAATATCACACAAAGAACTAAACATATAAATGTTGCTTTGTTTGAAGATAAAATAATTCATGGGTGAAGAAAGACTAAATGGATAGAAATTGACCCATTTTAATTTTAGGATTGTTGTGTGAGAAAGGTTGACTTGTGTTAGATCGCAGATTTCTTACGCTTCAACTTTTGTACCCTTATTCTTCTTAGATGCAGAAGAAGTTCTCAATTTCTTTGAAAGAATAAGGAAAAATTAAAAACTTCAGAGACAGGACCGAGCCTTGAAAGGCTGCCTACGTATCTCACAAAAGAGAATACAGGTCCTACGTAGTTCGACCAGCTTGAATTTATTTTTTTGAAACATCAACCCTTTTTTTTTGTTTTTCATTTTTTTTTTAAGATGAGTGAGCAAAGTTTATGATTTGAGAGTAAAGTTTGATTCTTGTTGGGAAATTGAAGACTCATATAGTATTTGGACGCACTTTAGATAGTGACTCAATATTTATGCCTATGAGGCTCTAGAAAAAAATCAAAAAGCGTGAACTAGCATGTCTCCAAATGAAGCAACATATTCACAAATACAGTGATAACATATAGCACATAAATAGTTATTGCGCATCCTAAACAGATATGTGACCTTTTTGTGCCAAGGATAGGCCTAATGAGTTGAAGGATGTATAACGTCATTTGAAACATTCCATCGCCCCAAAAAAACATATTTATACAAGTTTTATGAATAAACTGAATGGGGATACATAATAGGAAAATGGGATCCAAATAATCGGTCCTACTCAAGGGTACAATCCTAAACTAAGGCTTCACAAAAAATGTTTCATTCTTGACTTCTTGACATCTGTGAACGCCAACGCCTTTTGGATGAAGTAGCAGCTTGTGAAGATCTTTTTTTGACTAGACTAAGCTACTAAAATAAACTTTCAACCCCGAGGGATAATAGTTTGTCAAACGGCGTATACAACTTTCAAATTTAAACATATAAGTATGATCATCTATTTAGGCCGAGGGCCATTTTGGACTCAAGATGGTGTTTCTAATAGACCCAATACGCCTTGGTATTCAGTCTTCTTAGGCTAATGCACTAAATTAGGATTTTGGTTTTTCTCTATGCTAGGTGGACTAGAGTGGGATTTGAAAAGATACTGGATACCCAAGTCGAACAAACTGCGGGTTGAATATAATAAACGGCGTTGGATGACCACGAACCAAGTACCCGTTTATTAATTCAAGAAGTAATAGTTATTTTCTGAAGGAACAGTCGCAGGTGACGACATAACCGTCCTTAATCCTAATGCAAATTATTTGTCATTTGGCTGAATTTAATGCCATGAAATGCAACAGTTATAATTTATGAAATTTAAATAAATAAAAATAAATAAATATTATTACAAACATAGTCAAATGATTAAATCTAATGGTTAGAACCTATTAAATTCCCCAACAAAGTTGTCATTTATGTTATGTCGGAAAAAGACGGTTTAAAATTAATTTCAACTTTTTAGAGAAAAAATCAATTTTAGAAAAGAGTCGCCACTTATTTTTTTAAAAAAAATAAGAAAACTTAATTTAAAGAGTAAATTAACATGAATTGGTTTATCTTTAGGGAAATCTAATTAAGTTAAAACAAAATAAAATTAATATCTAAGCAAAGCATAAATAATATAAGTAAATAAATTATTACAACCCGAATTAATATAAACAAATAATAAATAACACTTGAAAATATGGTCCGACACTTAGTTTTTGTACGCTTGGACTAAGTTGTTGGGCCATTTGTGTTTTGGACTTTAAGCACAATTTTACTCTATATCGCAGTTATATATACAATGTATATTGGACTGTATGTACGATGTATATAGTATATACAATATTATTTTTGTATATCGAACTATATACACAGAGTATATCACATATTTATTTCTTGTATATGTTGTATATCATTATATATCATACTGTATATATACTATATATCAGTGTATACAGCATTGTTTTCTTACATATCGAACTATATAGATACTGTATATCAGTATATACGACACTATTTTCCACATCTATCTCGTGTATACAACCTAATATCAATATTCAAACCATGTATATTATCTTTTTTTTCATGTATCAACTTTCCAGCCATTCGAGCAAGACGATGAGAGACTCAAAACTCAATGATATGCAAGGATAGAGTCCAAAGATGGACTCGAATTGATATCGCATACGCCAAAATAAAATTATATAAATATTTACTCATTTTAAGCTAAACTATGGATTATATCATGATATTTTAAGTTATCAAATTGATGGGCATCCTAGAAGTGACTAACAACATGCATATATGTAGACAAAGGAAATGAAAGAAGAAATATATTCAAGTAACTAAAGAATACAGATTTAATATATACGAGATACAACAACAACAACAACAACAACAACAACCCAGTGCAATCCCACATCGTGGGGCGATTTAATATATACGAGATACTAGCTCAAATTTTAAAGAAAGAATTAAATCAATTAGGCCATAAAAGTTCTAATTAAAAATAACTTTAAGCATATTTTTGTTATCTAAATCATGTTAAAAAAAGAAATTGAAAACATGAAAATCTATATTTTTAATAGAATACCCTTTTTCGGAGCTGCATTTGAACAAGATAAATTCCTCATTAGGATTTGATGTTTTAATAAGAATTGTAGATCTAGAAGTGTAGTTTCATGTCATTCAACAATCAACCAATTTGGACCATCCTACCGTGAGACATGAATTTTCATCTACAAATACTCAATTTCGTCATAGCACCATTTCTTGCAAAAATTAATTTATTTGACCTACTTACCCTCCGAATCGTAAGATATGGTCTTCAGGAAAGTTGTAGGTAATGTCGTTAGAGTTATTTAAAAATTTGAATCACCTAATTTGGACTACTCTATGAAAATATTATGCCCAAAATACAGAGGCAGTATCATTTGCATCGAGAATTGAAATAGCATATACAACGTTTTAGGAGGTGTCATAGGAAGGAATACTCTCATTGAAGTCTTACATTCCTTAGAGTAAAGCTTAAAGAAAATAAACAGAATTTGTCACATCCCTAGAGGGTACCCTAGGCGTGGCCGACATTTAGAAACCATCTCTGGCCTCCGAGAGAACCACTTGGTCTCATCACTCATTCTTTCATCAACGGAAGACGTAAGGAAAACTGAGGATACTTATGTCGGCTCGACATCATCAATATCAAAGGAAATAAATAATCGTTAGAAGTAGTTTCAAAGGAGAACTACTCTAATTACATCATCAAACTCTGTCTACGAATCCTCTAACACTATCAGATGGTGCTAATGAAAACAATAATAAAAGGATAAGGAGTTCCTTCGAATACAAGAAGGACTCACCAAAAAGCTGAAAGTAATGATCCTGAACGATGCGCTTATTGAGACTCTCTAACACCTGTATCTGCATCATAAAATGATCCAGGTTAAATAACGTCAGTACGTGGAATGTACGAGTATGTAAAATGACAGGAAAGTAAGGACATATATCAAGAAACTCTTCTCAGGAAGACTTAGCTCAGAACTCAACATTATCACAACATTAATATGTAATGCAAATTTAAAAATAATAATAAGCAATGCTTACTTAGTTGGGAGTTTCTCTAATAGACAACCATTACTTTTGATCTAGGAATAATACACCGAAGCGATGTTGTTTTCACATCAATCCAATACCTTGCTAGGGTAAAGGACATCATCATCTTGGATCCAATCATCAAAGTCCTCTTTTTGAGACTTAAGAGGCATAGCCTCCATCCTAAGCTGGCTATGTAGTTTTGGGATTTGAATCAATTAAACTCTTATCTAACTCGGTGCTCAATACTACTCCCAAAATATGTGCTCATATTAACCTTATCATCTACTCTCATTGGACTTTAATTTAAATCATCAAACTCGTCTCATTACCTCTTCATCAATCATTATACTTCAAAAACATCATTTATATATCATCAAAACATCTTTCTCAAAATATCATTTACTCAAATTCATTTAAGCTCAATTCTTTTTCTCTTTCAAAACTCAATAAAATACATATATAATATTAATCCAAATTACTTTTTTGTCAATGAATATTAAAAGCCAACATCGTTACTCAAAACACGTGTAAAAATATTTATGAACATCAAATCAATTAGTGTTAATGGAAAAGTAGCCATGAACAATAATTTCAATAATATGAGAGATAAAAATAATAATAATCTCAATGCATAAATATATCTAACTCAATAGAAGAAGAATTAATTCATTTAGAATTTAAGATTTGGATAAAACTCAACTATAACTCAATTGCGATGAATCAAAATATTGAGAGCATGGACGAACTCAATCCAATGCGATAAATAACTTTACATACCTGAAATCAAAAGCTTTACTCCGAATTGGAATATTCTTAAAACCCTAGCCTTTTCTCCTCGTTTGAGCATTTTGTATACTACTCGGAGTATAAGAATCACGGAAATAGTATTTCTATACTACTAAAACTAAAACTATATTTGAGAATGAGTAAAGAAGTGTATAGAGAGAAGAGTTGCTTGAGAAAACTTGATGAATAAAATGAGAAAATAAGGTGGGTATTTATAGGTGTGGAGGAGGTACCTAACAATAAATAAAAATAATTACAAAGGATGATCTTGAAAATTCAATGGAGGATTTTGATGTCATGGATGATGTCAAATGTTTCTAGATTTTTTCATGGCAGGTGAGATGAACTCTCTTTTAACGGAATACCCTTTTTTGGAGCTGCGTTTGAATAAGATACATTCTCATTAGGATTTAGTGTCTACATAAGAATTGTAGATCTAGAAGTCTAGTTTCATGTTGTTCAAGAATCAACCAATTTGGAGCATCCTACCGTGAGATATGAATTTTCAACTACAAATACTTCATTTCTTCATAGCACCATATCTTGTAAAAATTAATTTATTTGACCTACTTATACTCTAAATATTAAGTTATGGTCTACATAAAAGTTGTATGTAATGCCGTTGGGGTAATACAAAACTTTGAATCACTTAATTTAGACTATTTGATGTAAATTTATGTCCCAAATACATAGGCAGTATACATAGGCAGTTTCATTTTCGTTGATAATTGAAATACCACATACAACATTTTAGGGGGTGTTACAGGAAGTAATACTCTCATTGAAGTCTTACATACCTTAAAGTAAAGCTTAAAGAAAATAAATATAATTTGTATAATCAAAATAGGCATGAGACAACATAATTATAATAAAAATAATTTAGGAATGAGAGAACGTAATATAATCAAAGTACTTTGGACATGAGAGAACATAAGTATAATCAAAATACTTTAGGCATGAGAGAACATAATATAATCAAAATACTTAAGACATGAAAGAACATAATTATAATCAAAATACTTTAGAAATGAGAAAACATAATTATAATCAAAATACTTTAGGCATGAGAGAACATAATTTTAATCAAAATACTTTAAAACCTTTTCATGCCTTCATATAAGGACCTTTGATAAATCAATAATTCAATGCATTTAAGAGCCAAGATAAGCTAATATAAGATAGGTAATTAAACTTTAAATATTTAATAATCTATGCATCTAGATTATGATATGAAAACCCATAAAGTTTCATGCTTGAATTAAATAGAAAACTCTGATAATTCGTTTGGGCTTCATGAATGAAAGGACCCATGAATCAATACCTACATACAACGTTTTAAGGGGTGTTATAATTTATCCCCCTTGGGATCATTCATCCTCAAATGAAGATGAAACTAGGAGACATCAAGAACGAATATGTAACATCCCCTAAAAATGTTGTATATGATATTTCAACTCTCGCCTAAAAATGATATACCTTCTGTATTTTGGCCATAACTTTTCATCAGATAGTCCATATTAGGTGATTCAAATTTCTTAATAACTCCTACATCAGTACCTACAACTTTTATAAAGACCATATTTTAAATTTCGGAGTTTAAGTAGGTCAAATGAATTAATTATTGTAAGATAGTGTGTTGTGAAGAAATGGAGTCTTTGTAGAAGAAAATTTATATCTCACTTAAGGATACTCCAAATTGGTTAATTCTTGAACTAAATGAAACTAGACTTCCATATCTACAATTCTTATGAAGACACCAAATGGTAATAAGGAATTTATCTTGTTCAAACGGAGCTCCGAAAAAGGATATTTTGTTAAAGAAAGCTCATCTCACCTACCATGGAAAGATCTAGAACCCTTTGACATCATCCATGACATCAAAATCCTCAATTGAATTTTCAAGATCATCCTTTGTAATTAATTTTATTTATTATTAGGTCCCTCTTCTATACCTATAAATACCCACCTTATTTCCTTATTTTATTCATCAAGCTTTCTCAAACAACTCTTCTATCTATACACTTTTTTACTCATTTTCAAATATAGTTTTAGCTCTTAGTAGTAAAGAAATACTATTTCGGTGATTCATATACTCCGGATAGTATACAAAACATTTTAGCGAGGAGAAAAGCTAGGACTCAAGAGTGTTCATTAAGTCTTTCAGTTTCGATTAAAGCTTCGGATTCCAGGTATGTTAGGCTTCAATGAGAGTATTTCTTCCACTCTCATGCCTAAATTATTTTGATTGTATAATAAATTATGTTTATTTTCTTTAAGCTTTACTCTGAGTTATGTGGGTGTTTATCAATGGGTTCTTTCACCCATGTAGTCTAAAAACTCTTTCAATTAAGTCTCTTGATTTCAAGTAATATTTTCTAATAGGTAATTCTTATTTTTACTTAATAGCGTGAATCATGGTTAAACTAATAATTATTGGTCTATTTTGATGCAACATAATTTCATATGTATGAATTGATGGTTTGCAAGTAATTCCTCTATTTATCTATTTAAAGGTTATTGAAATTCATGGTGAGTTGTTTAAAGCATGATTTTTAATTAATGGATTTTAAAGTATTTATGTGTATTTATTTACATACATGTTTGCAAGTTGAAGTGATTTGAAATCCACCTAGTTTTACTATGTATTCAATAAAGTTTGACTTGAAAGCTTTGACTCCAAATAAATGTTTATGAAAGTAATATCTATGATCAAAAGGGAGTCTTATGAAATGAAAGAATGATGAAATGATATGAATGATGGATTCTTTATGCAATAAGGACAATTCTTGAATATTTGAATTACCAAATGTTTCAATGAGCTATTCTACCAAATATGATGTTTTAAATTCTCAAGCTATATGCTATGACTATTTTGAAGTATTAAACTATTTTATGTTCCAGAAACAATACTCCTTTATATTTTTATCTTATGATATGTTGAGATATTTTACTATGATATTTTTTATATTATGATTGAGGGTGAGCTAGAGACTTGTCTTAGCTCCGTTAAATATAAAAGTTAGAGGTATTATTGAATATATGTAAGTTGAAGATTTACTATTATGATTTCCGCTTATTTATTTATCGTCATTACCTATAAAATGCTAAAAGAATGCTAAGAGACTTGTTTGAGGTAATTTCGGGTTCCTCATTCGCCATGTCACGTCTAAGCCCTAGGATTGGGTCATGACGGAATATCATCAAGACATCCATTTCTCATAAACTCAGATACTCAAATGGTCAATGAGTCAAGTTCAAGAATATACATCGACTCAAGGGTAGAAGTAATGAATATTACCTTGAATATCATCATCGGAAGACACAAATAGATGAGGATATATAGCCTTCATATCTTCTTCAGCTTCCCATGTAGCCTATTCAACAAATTTATTTTTCCATAGGACTTAAATGGATGCCACTTCCTTAGTTCTTAATTTGCAAACCTGATGATCAAGAATATGAACTGGAATCTCTTCATAACTCAAACTCGCTTTCACCCCAATGCTCTCCATCGAGACAATAAGTGAAGAAAATCTCAAACACTTCTTAAGCATAGAGATGTGAAACACGGGATGAATAACAGCTAATTCTGGGGGTAACTCCAATTCATAGGCTACGTTACCAACCTTTCTCATAATATGATAAGGACCAATGTAGCGAGGACTAAGCTTCCCTTTATTTCAAAATATCATCACATCCTTCATGGATGAAACTTTCAAGTATACGCAATCATATACTTCGAACTCTAAATCTCTCTTCCTAACATCGGTGTAGGATTTCTAGCGACTCTAAGCAGTCCTCAACCTCTCTTGGATGGTTTTAACCTTCTTCATAGCTTGGTGAACCAAGTATGGTCCAATCATCTCAACTTCACCAACTTCAAACCAATCAATTGGTGATCTACATAGCCTCACATATAGAGCTTCATAAGGAGTCATTTGAATACTCGAATGGAAGCTACTATTGTATGCAAACTCAATAAGAGGTAAATGATCATCCCAATTACCTTTGAAGTCAATGATATAGGCTCTTAACATATCCTCCAAAGTCTGTATCGTACGCTCTATCTAGCCATTTGTCTACTGATGAAATACAGTACTAAGGTTCACTCTTGAACCCAAACCCTTCTCAAATGACTTCCAAAACTGAGCACTGAATTGAGCTCCCCTATCTGAGATGATAGACAAAGGAACTTCATGCAGTCTAACAATCTCTCTAAGATACAGTTTGGCATAATCCTCTGCATTGTCTGTAGTCTTAACTGGTAAGAAATGGGCTGATTTGGTCATCCTATCCAAAATCACCCAAATAGAGTCATGCTGTTTGCGGGTTCGTGATAAACCAGTAATAAAGTCCATATTGATCATTTTCCACTTCCATTCTGGGAACTCTATATTCTGAGCCACTACACAAGGCCTTTGATGCTCAACTTTAACTTAATGGCAGTTTGGGCACTTGGACACAAACTTTGCTATATCTCTCTTTATTCCACTCCACAGTATATTTCGCTTAAGTCGTGGTACATCTTTGTTGAACCTGGATGGATAGAATACCTGGAATTATGGGTTTCTACCATGATTCTCTCTTGAATGCCATCAACACTTGGAATACATAATCTCTCTTGATATCTCAACATTGCATCTCCCCCTTTGGTAAAAGCCATTAACTTCTTCTTGTGAACCTCATCTTTCAATTGAAGGAGAATGGGATCCTCATCTTGCTTTCCTTTCATTTCTCCAACTAAAGATGATTTAGCTCCATTTTGGACTATTGTACCACCCTCACTAGAGTTAATAAGTTGAACTCCCAAATGCAAAAGTCTATGCATTTCCTTTCCAACTCATTCTTTTCCTCTTCCACATGTGTTGTACTCTCCATGGATAACCTGCTAAGAGCATTGGCAACTATGTTTGTTTTACCTAGGTGGTAGAGAATGATCATGTCATAATACTGAAGCAACTCTAGTCATCTCCTCTACCTCAAATTCAGCTCTTTCTGGCTGAATATATACTTCAAGCTCTTATGGTCTGTGAATACATCCACATGTACACTATAAATATAGTGACGCCATATCTTAAGAGAAAATACCACAGCTTCCAACTCAAGGTCATGAGTGGGGTAGTTTTTCTCATGAGTCTTAAGCTTTCTGGAGGAATAGACAATGACCTTACATTTCTGCATCAACACACATCCCAACCCGACACTGGAAGCATCAAAATAGATTCCAAAACCATTTGTTCCCTTGGGTAGGGATAGTACTAGAGTAGTAGTCAATCTAGCTTTCAACTCTTGAAAGCTTTTAGCACAAGAATCAGACCATTGAAACTTATCCTTTTTCTGAGTCAGCTTAGTCAATAGTGAGGATATGGACGAAAATCCCTCAACAAACCTCTTATAGTAACCAGCCAAACCTAAGAAACTCTTTATGTCGGTTGGAGAGGTGGGTCTAGGACAGTTCTTAACCACCTCAATCTTTTGAGTATCAACTCGAATTTGATCACCAAATATAATATGTCCTAGGAATGCTACAGACGCAATCCAAAACTCACACTTCGAAAACTTAGCATGCAACTCCCTCTCCTTAAGAGTTTAGAGGACATCTTAAGGTGGTTGCATACTCACTCTTACTTCCAGAGTAGACCAAAATATCATTGATGAACACAATCACAAAATTATCCAGGTATTGCTTGAATACCCAGTTCATAAGGTCCATGAGAGCTACAGGAGAATTTTTCAATCCAAAGAACATAACAACAAATTCAAAATAACCATAGTAGGTTCAGAATGCCATCTTTGGAATGTCACATTCTCTCATTTCAACTGATGATAGTCTGATTTGAGGTCTATCTTAGAGAAGCATGTGGCACTCTGAAGTTGGTTAAATAAATCATCGATCCTGGGGAGAGGATATTTGTTCTTTATGGTGACCTTGTTCAGTTTTTGGTAATCAATGCACATTCTAAGGGAGACATCTTTCTTTCGCATGAATAGGACAGGAGCGCCCTAAGGTGAGACACTTGGCCTAATAAATCTCTTATCTAGGAGGTCTTTCAACTATTCTTTCAACTCAGTGGGAGCCATCCTATAAGGAGGAATGAAGATAGGTTGTGTATCAGTAAGGACCTCAATACCAAAGTGTATCTCTCTATCAAGAGGGATTCTGGGTAGATCCTCAGGAACGACTTCAGGAAACTCATTCACAATGGGAACTGACTTAAGAGGTGGAGCCTAATCATTAATATTTTAGACTCATACTATATGATATATGCATCCTTTAGAGATTAACTTTCTCACCTTAAGGTACGAAATAAATTTACCCCTAGGCACTACATAACTCCCCTTCCACTCTAAGATAGGCTCATTTAGAAATTGAAACTTGAAAATTCGGGTTCTATAATCAATTGAGGCATAACAAGCATAAAGCCAGTCCATGCTAAGAATCACATCAAAATCAACCATGTCCAAATCAACTAAGTCAGCCATGGTATCCCCGTAATAGATTAACACAGTACAATCTCTATAGACTCTCTCATCTAAGATAGACTTACCAACAGAAGTAGACACGCTGAAAGGCTCAATAAGACACTCAAGAAGGATCTCAAATTTACTAACCAAGTAAGGAGTCATATAATATAATATATACCCGGATCAAGTAATGCATACACTTCAAAAAAAAGGACTCGGAGCATACCAGTAATAACATCGAGTGCATTATCCTTGTCTTGGATACTACCCATAGAATACAGATGGTTTATTCCCCCGCCCACACTTGAAGCTGCAACTCTCTGATTACCTTTTTTCTGCGGAGCTGCAGAAGAAAACTGAGCTCTACTACATCTATCTCCCTTTCTCTTTGAAGGACACTCATTCTGTAAGTGAGTTGTCTTTCCACAACCTTAGCAAGCATTGGTGCCCACACGACACTCTCCCAAATGGAGCTTCCCATATTTTGCACATGGAGGCTTTTCTCTAGAACCTTGAACCACACTTAATTGGGATTGAGTACCCTGAGCTCAGAAGTTCTGGTGACTCAGTGACCTCTTATCATACCTGATATTAGGTGTAAAAGCATTTGTTGAGGAAGGTGCATAATTAGAAGACCATTTCTGAAAGGACTTGTTACCCTTCCCTTATTTCTGCTCGTTCTCATGCCCAACAGACTTAGTCTTCTAGCTTAGGTGTTCCTCTAAGTCTTTTTTCTCTATCATCCTCAAACTGATGAGCATACACCATCAATCTAGAAAAATTGATGTCAGAAATTATTAGCATTGCCTTATATTCTTTCTTTACATGTTATCCTAGGCTAGAGACAAACTTCTTCATCTTAGCCCTCATATGAGGAATCATTTTTGGGGCATATTTGGATAACTTAATAAACTTCAAACTATATTCCTTTACTTTTATACCCTCCTGCTTGAGGTTCACAAACTCCTTAACTTTTGCTTCCCAAAGCTCTTGGGGAAAGAAGTGGTCAAAGAATGCTCCCTCTAACTCATCCCAAATAGCAGGCTCTGCATCCTCACCTCAATTTTCTTTCCACTGGTTATACCAGACATTTGCCACATCCTTAAGTTGATAAACCCCTTGATCTCTATAGGATGCATCACTTTTAGTATTTTTCACTTCTCATCAATGAAATTCTGGGGGTCCTCATCAACCTTGAAACCCATGAAAACCGGTAGATTCATTCTAAAAAAAATCTTTAATTCTCATGGCAGCAGATGACTCTTGATAACTAGATCTAGGAGTTGGTGAACTCTGGCTACCATTTAGAGAAGCCACCAACTAAGTGAGCATAACAATCGCTCCTCGGAAATCTTTCTCTAAAGTAGGAGTGTTCTAAACAGTAGGTATTTGGGGTATCTCAGTAGACCTTGCAGGTCGGCCCCTAGTTCTCGATGGAGGTATCTCAGAATTTAGAACCTCAGTACTGGCAGTGTTCCTCTGACTAGTTGTATGTTTAGGAGGCATAGTCTGCTACGTGTAAATGCATGAATTAGAAAGGAAGTTTTATAGATTTAAACTCTATCGCACGAACTCAGATTATGAAAGAAGTGAAACAATATCTAATATCCTATAACCTCCTATTTATAAGTGTAGTGCACAACACACCCATAAAAAAGACTCTACTAGATACGACTTTATAGACACCCTACGACTCTTGAACTCTGTGCTCTGATACCAAGTTTTTTTATGCCCCGAGAGGCTACCCTGGGCGTGGCTAGTACTTAGAAACCACCTCTGGTCTCCGAGAGAACCACTTGGTCTCATCACTCATTCATTCATCAACAAAAGACGTAAGTAAAAAAGAGGATACTTATGTCGACTCGCCATCATCAAGATCAAAGGAAAGAAATAATCCTTAGAAGAAGTAGTTTCAAAGGAGAACTACTCCAATTATATCATCAAACTCTATCTATGAAGCCTATAACAATATTATATGGTGTCAATGACATGTCTATGGCTACCTCAAAAGAAACATAATATTCAACAATAATAAAAGGATAAGAAGGTCCTCCGAATATAAGAAGGACTCACCAAATAGCTAAAAAATAATAATCTTCAATGATGCGCCTGTTGAGGATCTCTAACACCTGTATCTGTATTATAAAATGATGTAGGTCGAATAACGTCAGTATATGGAATGTACGAGTATCTAAAATGGCAGGAAAGTAAGGACATATATCAAGAAACACGTCTCAGGAAGACTCAGCTCATAACTCAACATCATCTCAACATTAATATGTAATGCAAATTTAAAAATAATAATAAGCAATGCTTACTTAGTTGGGAGTTTCTCTAATCGACAACCATTACTTTTGATCTAGGAATAATACACCGAAGCGATGTTGTTTTCACATCAATCCAATACCTTGCTAGGGTAAAGGACATCATCATCTTGGATCCAATCATCAAAGTCCTCTTTTTGAGACTTAAGAGGCATAGCCTCCATCCTAAGCTGGCTACGTAGTTTTGGGATTTGAATCAATTAAACTCTTATCTAACTCGGTGCTCAATACTACTCCCAAAATATGTGCTCATATTAACCTTATCATCTACTCTCATTGGACTTTAATTTAAATCATCAAACTCGTCTCATTACCTCTTCATCAATCATTATACTTCAAAAACATCATTTATATATCATCAAAACATCTTTCTCAAAATATCATTTACTCAAATTCATTTAAGCTCAATTCTTTTTCTCTTTCAAAACTCAATAAAATACATATATAATATTAATCCAAATTACTTTTTTTGTCAATGAATATTAAAAGCCAACACCGTTACTCAAAACACGTGTAAAAATATTTATGAACATCAAATCAATTAGTGTTAATGGAAAAGTAGCCATGAACAATAATTTCAATAATATGAGAGATAAAAATAATAATAATCTCAATGCATAAATATATCTAACTCAATAGAAGAAGAATTAATTCATTTAGAATTTAAGATTTGGATAAAACTCAACTATAACTCAATTGCGATGAATCAAAATATTGAGAGCATGGACGAACTCAATCCAATGCGATAAATAACTTTACATACCTGAAATCAAAAGCTTTACTCCGAATTGGAATATTCTTAAAACCCTAGCCTTTTCTCCTCGTTTGAGCATTTTGTATACTACTCGGAGTATAAGAATCACGGAAATAGTATTTCTATACTACTAAAACTAAAACTATATTTGAGAATGAGTAAAGAAGTGTATAGAGAGAAGAGTTGCTTGAGAAAACTTGATGAATAAAATGAGAAAATAAGGTGGGTATTTATAGGTGTGGAGGAGGTACCTAACAATAAATAAAAATAATTACAAAGGATGATCTTGAAAATTCAATGGAGGATTTTGATGTCATGGATGATGTCAAATGTTTCTAGATTTTTTCATGGCAGGTGAGATGAACTCTCTTTTAATGGAATACCCTTTTTTGGAGCTGCGTTTGAATAAGATACATTCTCATTAGGATTTAGTGTCTACATAAGAATTGTAGATCTAGAAGTCTAGTTTCATATTATTCAAGAATCAACCAATTTGGAGCATCCTACCGTGATATAAGAAATTTCTATCATTAATATAATTATTCTTAATACATGCTAATTAATAAAAAACAAGACTACGAATCAACTAAATATAAAATATAAAATAATTAAATAAAATAAAGCTGAGAAAAGATTTTACCTCTTTTCGGACAGCGAAACTGAAGACGACGAGCGGAAGACAACTTCACCACCACCCAAGAGCTTGATGGAATTCCAATTCACAAAAAGAAAAATTAAAAATTTAGACTCGAACCTTTGTAGGTTTGATGTTATAAGAATATTATTCTTTGCCTAAATTTCGACTTTAATCTCCTATTTTCCGTGAAGAAAAATATAGATTGAAAGCTAGAAATTTTAACAACTTTTAGGCTGGGAACACGCCTCCAAAATTCTAGCCAAGTTAAGAAAATTTCTAACTTTGGGGTGGCTAAAATCCCTCCCTCTTCTTCCTTCTTCTTAATGAAAATATGAGCCTTTATATATGAGCCTTTATACCTGAAAGCATTTGTGCAATGCATTTGATAATGTTTGAAAGCATTTGTGCAATACATTTGAATATATTGAAAAGCATTAGTGCAGTGGATTTGATAATGTTTTGAAGTATTTGTGCAGTGCATTTGAATATATTGGAAAATATTTATTCAGTGCATTTAAAAATATTTGAAAGCATTTGTGCAATGCATTTGAAGATATTTCAATACATTTGTGCAATATGTTTGAAGATATCTAAAGGCATTTGTGCAACGCATTAAGGAATATTTATGCGGAGAAATTTAATATCATAGGTAGTGTGATTGAAAATATTTGTGCATCAAGATATTTGGAAATTTCAGAAAGCTTTATTTATAAGTTTCCCAAAATATAAATTTATAAGTAATTGAAACTATTCGGCGTATGGTCCTTTTGAGGCTGTAAGCATTATAGACTTCTTTGCTGGTGGATAATTTTTACAAGCCTATATTCAAAGAAAAATTATTAGTTTCGGGGAGGTTGATTCACATTGACTTTGAGGCTCTAGCTCTTCATGCTTCTTATTTCATCAACTTGTCTGGACTTTCAATCTCCGTCCATTCTAAATATTGGCTAACAAATAACCAGAAAATATTTGATTAAAAGGTTCATATTAAAAGTAATAAGATAAATAATATATATATATATATATATAGTAAAGAATTTATGCAAAACTTTAGATTGTGACATGTCGTGAAATGAAGGAAACGTCATTTTCTGGAGTCTTACTTCTACCTGATTATTCGATTTACCACATACTCTTCAATTCTCTTGATGTCTTCTTGTAATGCTACCCGCAAAACTTTCCCAATTTTGGTGAAAAGAGATATTGACATTCCATCATGATGAGACCAAGACATACATAAACTATATATTGTCCCATCAAACATAATTCGTGAATATATTTTTGAGAATTTGAAACAAAAGGGACGAACCCTGTACTGGTTGCCTATGTATCCAACATGAATCAGACCAACATAATTTGTTACATACGAAAATAAAAAGGGGAAAATTAAAAATATTTCTCATAACGTGACAGAAGCCGATGTAAGCCGCCTACGTATCCCACCAAGGGAATTAGGCCAAGCATAGTTCATAAATACATGACAATGGGATCTTTCTTTCAAAATTTCTACTAAGTAACTAGACCCGATGTGGGTTTCTTACGTATCCCGCCAAAGAAATCAGGTAGGAATGTAGTTTTTCAATGCATACCAAAATATTACACGAAAATAATATAAAAGCTCCCAGACATAGATTTCTTTACTGCATCTAAATTGATGGCTTTCGGTCATATCTTTTCGTCCATTTCTCCTAGAATCAATGCTCCTCCAG
This sequence comes from Solanum dulcamara, assembly GCF_947179165.1. Classification (NCBI taxonomy): domain Eukaryota; kingdom Viridiplantae; phylum Streptophyta; class Magnoliopsida; order Solanales; family Solanaceae; genus Solanum; species Solanum dulcamara. The sequence continues at coordinate 62,826,713 of NC_077242.1, forward strand.
TCAATACTCTATGAACCACAAAGGCTCATACCAATTAATCCCAAACTTCCCTTTAGATTCATCTTGGTGTGGGAATATTTTCTTTAAAACCAATTGTCATGATTTGAACTATCTTTGTCTTACCTTTTTGTTGAAATATTTGGCCATCTTATGTTGATAGAGTTGTTTGTGACAAACTGCATTCATTCTCTTTTCATCAATGAGCATCAACCATTCATATCGACTTTGTATCCATTTGGCATCACTCAACTCAGCTTCTTGGATTATCCTCAGGGATGGTATCTTAACTTCCATTGGTAATACTGCTTTTGTTCCATAAAATAAAAGATAGGATATTGCCCCAGTCGATGTCCTAATTATGGTGCGATAGCTGAGGAGGGAAAATGGCAAATTCTCATACCAGTGCTTGTAATTATCAATCATCTTTCGCAATATTCTTTTAATATTCTTGTTGGCAGCCTCAACTGCTCCATTCATCTGAGGTCGATAAGGAGTGGAATTACGGTAAATAATTTTGAACTTCTCACATATCTCATGCATCAAACCACTAGTGAGATTAGCTCTATTATCTATTATAATTGAATTAGGGATGCCAAATCTACAAACTATGTTATTGCGAACAAAATCTGTCACCACCTTCTTTGTCACAGACTTGTGTAAATATGCTTCTACTTATTTTGTGAAGTAATCAATAGTTATCAAAATAAACCTGTGTCCGTTTGATGCTACTGGCTCAATAGGACCAATGGCATCCATGCCCCAGGCTGCGAACGGACGAGGATAACTTGTCACATTGAGTTTATTTGGTGGAACTCGGATCAAATCACCATGAATCTGACATTGATGACATTTTCTCACAAAATAGATGCAGTCTGTTTCCATGGTCATCCAGAAATATCCAGCTCGCAGAATCTTCTTTGCCAAAGTAAAATCATTCATGTGTGGCCCACATGTACCCACATGTATTTCTTCAATCAACTTGCTCGCCTCTTAGGAGTCAACACACCTTAATAACCCTAAATCTAGAGTCCTCCTATAAAGGATTTCTCCACTTGATAAAAAGTGGTTTGCAAGCCTCCGCAGTGTTCTCTGTTGAATATTACTTATGCCTTCTGGATAATCTCTTTTTTGAGATATATCACAATGTCATAGTACCAAGGTTCTCCATCAAATTCTTCATCTATATGAAAATAATAGGTCGATTGATCCTACACATTGATCTTGATCGGATCTATATAATTCCTGTCTAGATGTTGAATCATAAAAGACATGGTTGCCAAAGCATTTGCAAACTCTTTTTGAGCTCTAGGAATATGCCTGAATTCTATCTTGACAAATTTCTTGCATATTTCCTTCACATATTGCAAATAGGGGAGTATCTTCATATTCTTGGTGCTCCATTCGCCTTGTACCTAATGAATCAATAAGTTTGAGTCACCTATAACCAGCAATTCTTGTATATTCATATCAATAATCATTCTGAGTCCAAGAATACAAGCCTTATATTCCTCCATTAGTGCATAGAAACTTGAATTTTGCTGAGATTGGATAATGTTGACCTAATTCTGAGACTAGAACTGCCCCGGCACCGACTCCTTTAGAATTTGCATTACCATTAAAGAAATATCCTCCCCAATAAATAATACCTCTTCATCAGGGAAGTAAGTTTTAAGAGGTTTGTACTCTTCATCCACAGGGTTTACAGCAAGATGATCAGCAAGCGTTTGTCCTTTGATGGTCTTTTGAGTGACATAAATAATATCAAATTCACTTAGAAAAATTTACCATTTTGCCAACTTCCTAGTAGGCATATGCTTTCAAAATATATAGTGGATCCATCCTTGAGATGAGAAAAGTGGTATACGCGCATAAGTAATGTCTTAACTTTTGTACAACCCAATTCAAGATACAACAAGTGCATTCCAATAAAGTATATCGGGCTTCATAAGGTGTGAATTTCTTACTCGAGTAGTATATAGCATATTATTTCTTCTCAGTTTCATCATGTTGTCCTAACACACATCCGAAATCATTGTCCGATACTGACAAATATAGTAGCAATGGTCTTCCTGATTCTGGAGGCACCAAGACGGGCAGACTAAACAAATACTTCTTGATTTTGTCAAAAGCTTGCTGATAATCTTCAGCCCATTTGATAACAACATCTTTCTTCAACAACTTGAAGATTGGCTCACAAATTATTGCCGATTATGCAATGAATCGACTAATGTAATTCAGTCGACCAAGAAAACTCATTACATCCTTTAGACTTTTTAAAGTAGGAAAGTCTTGAATAGCCTTTATCTTTGAAGGATCCAATTCTATGCCCTTTCTACTCACAATGAAACCCAATAATTTTCCAACAGGGACACCAAATGCACACTTCGCAGGATTTAATTTCATATTATATTTCCTTAATCTATCAAAGAACTTATTCAAATCTGTGATGTGATCTGAGATCTTTTGTGACTTGATAATGACATCGTCCACATAGACTTCAATCTTTTTATGGATCATGTCATGAAAAATGGTACTCATAGGTCTCATGTATGTTGCCCCTTCATTCTTGAGCCCAAAAAGCATTACCCGATAACAATATACTCTTCAAGGTATGATGAATGTTGTTTTCTCAACATCTTTTTCATCCATTAGAATCTGATGGTAGCTCGCAAAGCAATCAACAAATGACTGCAACTTATGCTTTGTACAATTATGAATAAGTATGTGAATGTTCAGAAGAGGGAAACCATCTTTATTTGGCTCTGGCACTATATTAGCCAAACATGTAGGATACTTTGTGACTCGGATGACGTTGGTTCGAATTTCTTGGAAACTTCTTCTTTAACTTTTAAACCCAAATCAAGCTTGATATTTCTTGGCTTTTGCTTGACTGGGGGGCAAGATGAATCAGTCAGCAACTTATGTGAGACAATGTTTGTGCTTAGACACTGCATATTATCATAAGACTATGCAAATACATCCATATATTGTCTCAAAATATCAATAAGTTCCTTTTGTTGAGACGGAGTCAAATAGATGTTAATTCTTTTTTCTTTCACTAGCTCTGAATCTCCCAAATTTACCATCTCAGTTACATCCAAATTTGGCTTTCCTTTATTCTCAAAATGTTCAAAATCTTCAATCAACTCTTTAGGCTGCACATCTTCTTTATATTCCGCAAATAATTGTTCGATACTTGGAATTTATTTTCTTGTTTTATTACATGTCACATTCTCGATATTGACAGATTTATTTAGTTTGCTTACTGAAAGAGAGGAAAAAATAAAATAAATTAATAATTAAGGACAAAATTTTTAAATTTAAGGCAAAAAACATAGTTTAGATAGGGCATTTAAGCTTTAAGGTGGAGGCAAAACATATTAAGTCCATAAACATGATTCAGGGCTCAATTTTGAATCACGTTATTTTATTAATTCTAATACAATCATCTACCAAGATTCTCAAAAAGTCGGGGACGGGTTATAAGTCCAATTATTCAAAGTATCTCTAGGCTCAGCATCCCATATAGTCGGGATCTCGGTACAATCCTCCAAAATCATATTGCATTCCACTTCTTCAATAAATAGGTTTTTGAGTCCTTCCACGAGGTTGTCTTCAATGACTTCCTTTGATTCTTTTGTAACACATGCCTTGCAAAATGGCCGATTCAAGAGTGGGATGGGCTGTGGCAATGGAATGTCACTTTTCCTTTTGAGATCGGCCATCTGTAGGAGTAGGCTCGTATCCAAAACCAAAAGTGTATTTCTGGCCAGACAACTGAATTGTTCCACTATTTCACCCAAATTCACTCCAAGACCTCGACCAGGCATGAAGCCATTCTTCAACATTTTCCAAGCCACCATCACAAGCACGTATGGCAATTTTACCTTTTTAACTTTATTGACACACATAATCTCTTTAGTATGGAATACAGACCCATCCAGTTCTTCCATACTTTCAACAACAGGGATCGAATTGTCAAGATACATTAAATTACTACCTTCTCCATGAACAATAATTTCAATATAATTCCAAACAAATTTCAAATTTTGGTGTAGGGTAGAAGAGACCGTACCAGCCATATGGATCCATGGCCTCCCAAGCAATAAATTGTAACTAGTAGATATGAAGAATACTTGAAATTCCACTATGAACTCCTCGGGTCCAATTTGCAATGGCAAATCAATTTGGCCAATGACTCACCTTTGTTTCCCATCAAAACCTCTAACCCTTACATGACTTTCACAATTTTTTCCAATATCAATTCCCAAAGCTCGAAGGGTAATGAAAGGACATATGTTAACGGCTGAGCCATTATAAATCAAAACTCTAGAAATAAACTTGTCCCTACACCTGATAGTAATGTTCAATGCTTTGTTATGCTCCAAACCTTCAAGTGGCAATTCATCTTCATGAAAAGATATTTTGTTAGCTTCCAAAACTTTCCCTACCATGGCTGAAAAATTCTTACTTGTGATCTTCGCCAGAACATAAGCTTCACTTAGGACTTTCACTAAAGTGCTCCTATGAGTTGCAAAATTCATCAGTAATGACATTAAGGAAATTTGGGCTGGAGTCTTCTTCAACTGTTCAACAATAGAATATTCCTTAGTTGGCATTTTCCTCCAGAAATCCTCTATGTCAGCCTCTTTCACAACCATTTTTTTGTTTATTCTCCTTATTTGGTCCTACTTGTGCAACATCTTTGGGGGCATAATATCGCCCAGATTTTTTCATTCCCGCAGTAGCAATTTCTACAACTATCTTTCCTTTTCCTCTATCCCTTACGTTAGTCGAGTAACTCTAAGGAACCACTTTGGTGTCAAAAGAAGTTGATTGAGCAACCAAAACTGTGATCTTAGGCTTGGGAACCATAACTTCCACTTCAATTAGCGTTCGTTCCTGGATTGTGATAATGGGAGCAATAAAGGTTGATATCATGACATTTTTCTCTTCTTTGACTGGCACAATGGTCCCTTCCAAATTGCATTCTTCATCAATGGTGATCATGTTCACATTCCCATAGTTTGGCAGAGGATTGTTATTTACATTAGGAGCAATACCTTTGAGTTGAATGACTCCTTCTTTGATCAATGCCTCAATTTTATCTTTAAGAGTAAGACAATTTTCGATGTCATGCCCAGCAGCTCCAAAGTGATAAGCACAATGCTTAGTCTCATCATACCATCCTAGAAGGGGATTGCAAATTTGTACTTGAATTAGTTGGAGTACCCCTGTGGTCTCAAACTTTCATATAGTTGGGATAAATGTTCGGCTAAAGCTGTACATGTTTTGGCTGGTCTTCTTTCAAAGTTTGGGCGGGGTATGGATGGATTTAATGGGCGATTTTGTGATTTATAGTGGGATTAAGATAGGTATGTATGCTGTTATTGTGAAAGATTTGGATAGGTAGGTGCTCTATATGGATAATATATTGGCTGAGTAGTGTAAATTGGGTAAAGGGAGGTAGAAGGCTGGTAATATGGCTGAGGAACTTGGGTATACTGACTATAGTATGAAGGTTGGGGTAATGGGTTTTGGTATGTTAATATTTGATTTGGTCTACTTTCTTGGACAGCGAACACTCCATCCTTTTTCTTCTTAAGGGCTCCTCCAATTGAATCTGACTGAATTGCCTTACTTGTTGCTTGTAAGGCTGCCAAATTAGTAATTCTCCCAGTTTTAATACCTTCTTCAATGAATTCTCCCATCCTTAGAACTTCAAAGAACTTTTTTCCTACCACACTTATCATTTTTTCATAATACATTGCATCCTTTAGAGATTGTATAAAAAGAGATGTCATCTCGCTTTCCATTATCGGAGGTTGAACTTTTGCAGCATCTGCTCTCCACCTCGTGGCATACTCCCTGAAAGACTCCGTTGACTTGTTTTCTAATTTCATCAAATAGAACCAATATGGTATAGCCTTAGTGTTGAACTTAAACCTATCTATGAATTCATGTGCCATGGTACTCCAACTATGCCATTTCTGTGGATCTTGACTTGTGTACCAATCGAAGGCTTCTCTTGTCAAACTTTTTATAAATAACTTCATTCTAATAGCCTCATCTTTCTCCACTCTGACTAGCTTGTGACAATATGATCATAAATTAGCTGGAGGATTTCCTTTCCCATCAAACACATCAAATTATGGTACATTATATTCCACAAGCAACTCGACATCAGGATGAACACATAAATCCTCATACTCAAGCCCTTCACACTCCTTGTGAACTTGGATACTTTTGAATGATTCCATCAAATTACGAATCTCCCTAACTACACTTTCATCTGTGTTTTATGTGGCCTCTCTCTCCATCTCCTCATATGGATCGACTTTTGGCATGGCTGGAATTAGAGTAACAAAAGGTTGAGCTTCTACTACATATACTTGTGGCATATATTGCGTGCTAGGAATTGCAGTATGTGTCACTGGTATATGTTGGATCACTTGGTATTTTTGGGTGAGCGAGTTGGTTTGGGTGACTGGGTATATTGGGTAAGTAGGATAGTTTCGATGAGTGGAGCTTGCGTAAGTGTTGTAGTTTGGAGAACTAGAGTTTGGGAAATATATGAGGTAGTAAAAGGTAGTGGATTGGTTTTTTGTGAGTTGATATTTGTGAAAGTGACTTGTGCTTGGTTGACGGGTTGTTTGGGAGCAGTCAAATTGGCTTTGAGAAGGGAAGAATTTGGAGGAAGTCTTGAGGCGAGGGAGAGTCAACAAGTGGAATAGTTGCATTTGTCCTATGTTTAGGAAGTGGTGTATTTAGGATGATGGACAAATTAGTAAGGTTTTGAAGTCAATAGATTTTGCTTCGCATATTGGCCATTTGTTGCATTAGGTTAGCAATGTGTTCATCATAAAGGATTGGAACCCTTCCTTCTGAAGTCTCAGGTTCATCTCTTGGGATAGTGATAAGTCCCAAACCACTTTGGTCGAATGCACTTGATTCAGTCATATCAGTGGATGATCGAGCTTTTGATATAAGTATGGATGATCTGCAGTTCGCAATCAGTGCAAATTAACCTTTGTGGGAATAAATCAAAAAGGGAAAAGCATCTCTATAAAAAAAAGAGAAAATGTTAGTATAAAGCGAATAATCTGCTTCAATCAATCAATTAGTCAAATAGTGTTGAGAAAGAACAAGCGTGTATCACATAGCAAATAAATCACATAGTAAGAGGAAAAATCAATAATACAAATGCGTCATAATATGCACGGGACCTCTTTTATGCCAGAGGTGGGCCTAAATGCCAAATAAATGAGATTATGATAGGTTGATCCAATCCATTAAATTGAGACAACTCGAGTTCAAAAGACAAAAAATAAATAGCAAGAGAAGAGTACAATAACCAAAATACATGAAAATATGACATAATAGGGAAACGACCCTAAGACTTGGCCTAGTTTCTGCTCTTAATCAAAATGGTGGAGTGAATGAGGATGATGCTCCAACGCTTTTAGGCCCTGCTCTCGCATTATCTAGAATCTATATTATATTTTCCATTTGAGCCCACATCTCTGGTGTAACTACTTTGGTTCCAAGATGACAGTGTCGTATCCAAATTATAGTCTTAATATCCTCAAAACCTTGCTCACCTTCTGGGATTATGCTATTGCGATCCTCTCGAAGCCATGCCTGATATTCTGGAATTCCTCTTGCTGGTCTATCTCCTACCTCCAATATAATAACATTATCCCATTCATGAGGAACCTCATCAACTCTAGGAACTTTAAAGTCTGATTCGAATGAAATTTCAAAAAAAATTATGTTTACTCCTAGAGGAATCATTTTTGGTTGACCAAACTATTGGAGCACGCGTATCGGGGCATATGGTTGGAGACATTCCATTCCGATAAGCTCGATGTAGTAAATCCCTCTACATCTTATGGAGGCAATAGGACATAAGAGTAGTGGATATTTCCATTGAATTTGGTCACTAGTGCAGGAAATTAAGAACTTATACCAATCATTAGTACCAACTGGAGACACAAACCTTTTCATCCTATCATAAAAACTGTTAATATGATTTGTATTACTAAAGCATATGTCTGCCATGTCATCACATTGGTAAAAATGTTCTATCATCCATATTTGCAAAAGAAGATTGCAACCTTCAAAGAAGCTTGTTTCCACTCTTTTATACTATTCGAGGGCTCGAAGTATTTCAGCCAAAATCATAGGAATTAAGGTGCTTTCTTTTTCGTCAACTCCTTTGAAAATCTCTTTAGCCACATAGCATATACAAGTGCTAATCTCCTCATGTTCTCGTGGGAATACCAAGGTTCTTAGTAAAGTCACAGGAAATGCAATAGGACGGTTAACTTGCCAATGGGTAGAGGAGCAAGAAAATTCTTCTCTGAATAACTTGTAACTGTCCGAGCATCCATACCTCCCATATAAGTAATCTAAGGAAACCCAATTATGTTTGAAGCACCCGAGTTCCCTGGTGTTTTTCAATCCTAAGTATCGAAGAAACTTCTTCCCTGACTAGCTGTGTGGAATAATCTGACATCTTCCTCGATACTTCAAACTACTGAAATAATGGATTTTCTCCAATGTAGGTGTTAGCTCAAAGTCCTTGAATTCAAACACAACACTATATGGATCCCAAAATAGAAGTAACGCTCTAACCACATACTTATCCTGTGAGATCTTGAATAGTATAGTGAGGAAACCCATTTTTTTCATAATTGTGGATTTCTCACTGGGGCTAAAATTTTCCCACCATCTCTTCAATTTAAACGGGACATCCTCGACCATTCTAATTTTAGGCACTTGGGGAACTGAATCTATCCTACAATACAAATTAATAAAATGAGGACACATTTTCCAACTCACAATGTCAAAATTAGGCTTGGATCCGTCTATCATTATCATGTTGCACAAAAATATGCTTATTGGTCGTTGGGTCATGAAACTCATCGACATATGGGTGGTTTTCCTAAATGTGGAGTTGACACCAAGGGTCCACCCACCTAAGGTTTATGTATGCATGACTTATATCGAAGGGGAAGCCTAGCTCTATCTTATGTTTTTCTAAGATTCGACTTACTAGACGAAAGGTTGAGGAAGCTACGGGGTCACACGAATAAAGATCCGGACACCCCGCGCATACGCCAACTCTCCTAAATTTTAGGATTTTTGAAAAAAGATTTTGTGGGTGCGCAAAACACACCTCACGTGTACATGTAATAATGTTAATTTTTCCAGAATTGGAGGAAGTATGAACGGAATGACAGTTTATAAAGCAGTAACAAATATACAATTACATAAAATAATAAAAAAATACAAAACGTACAATTAATATCAAGCAACAGCAAATAAGTAATCACATGAATATAACATCCATTAATTAAGGTAAAATATACACAAAAAAACTCTAATCAATAGCCTAAGTCTGTTATGGTTTAGAATCTAAAGTTTCCCAGCAGAGTCGCCAAGCTGTTATACCTCATTTTAACTCGAGGTCAAACGGTGTACAACATATTGGTGATTCCTAAACTATTTAACTTAAGAAATCGCCACCTAAATATTTTTTTTAAGAAGGTAAATTAGCATACCTAAATAATTAACTAATGTAATGCTAAAATAAACTCCAATTAGTGGTCTACTTAACTTATGTGATTCAATCTAAGGGTTCTAGTTATCCAAAAAGGAAGGAGTTAAGTATCCTTTAATATTCGTTAAAAATGATTACCGACCAAATTTAGATTAATTTATTTTTATTAGAAAAATATCTTTTGTACAACTAGTTAGACAAGAATTTCTTAAAGCTAAAGATGTCAAATTTTCAGCATTATATAATATGCATTTTTTGCCCAAAATTTTTTTTTGTCCACTTAAAGGTTGTATTTCTTCTTCAAATCGACTTATTTAAGGTTTTCCAAAATAGTTGTGTTTTTAAGTCTAAGAATGTCAATGTTTTTTTTAATACTAAAAAAACAAATTCTGCATTTAAGTGTGCTAAAAATGGTATATTTTCATTCAAATCAATCTTTTGATATTTAAATTGCTTCACTTTAAAACTCTCAAAAAAATACATTTTTTACATCAAAAATCTGTTTCTCGAAGTTATTTACCTGGGAAAAAAGTTCAGATTTTGATGCTTTCAAAATTAAAAAAAATAAATTAACTAAATAAAACTCAATTAAAAGCATCATTTTGAATAAATATACGAAACCCAATATATAAAGGATAGATAGGCGAGTGAATTCATCTTACTATTGTTATTAGTTGGTTTATACAAATTCAAACACAAATAAAGGCAAGCATCAGTATAAGTGTAAAATATGTAAAAACATTAACCAAGGGATAACAGCATATGTATGCAAAAAATAAAAATATAGAGCTTTGAAGTGAGGAGGAAGTGATTGAATTTTTTTTGGAGTGAATAAATCATTATAGACTCGAGCTAAAATGCATATACTGATCAATTCTCTGATTTGGATAGAGATAGAGTCATATCATAACTCCACATGCGCTTCCGAGTGTACACATAAAAGTGAGTAAAGAAATTAGTAAAACGATTCAACTTTTCGTGATATTAAATAAATCAAATATAGAGTCATGTAAAGTTACGAACACAAAATACAAGAATACAAAATATGCAAGAATTAAGCGTTATTCAAAATACCCATTGAAATGCATGACTTTTAGACCAATAAAAAAAATAATTAAATAATAATATATATCTCTTGAGCATAAACTAGCAAATACCCATTTTTGACTAAGGAAATCATTTTTTTAGACGTGAATGGAATTAAAATAAAAATCCATTCAGATTTTTTACCTACCAATTATTTGGAATTTAAAAGATAACTTATACATACATACATACATACATATATATATATGTATGTATATATATGTGTGTGTGTGTGAGGCGCGCGCGCGCTAACAGAACATGAAAGAAGTTTAAAGCTTCATAATTTAAGTCATCAACCAATACCTAATCCTAAGACTAAATCATCAATTTTTAAATTCATTATGGCTAAAACGTGAATGGAACATGACTTTAGATCTATACGGATCTTAAACGAGAATCACACACATTTTTTAAAACATCATTTTTATTATAGCTAAAATGAACAGAGATAACTCTTTATCATAATGACAACGAAAACAGAGGAGCATGGAATGAATATTACCTATTGCAGGGCAGTGAACGAGAATGCTTCAGTCACGAATCTACCTTTGCTCTTCAAATAAAGTCTGATACAGTAGAGAGAAAAAACTTGAAAATTCTTTGCAAGAAATATTTTTAAAAATCCAATTGTAAAGATTTTCTATGAGTGTTTAAGCCCCTTATTTTTGTTCAAGATTCTTTTCAGTGTTTAAAACTCCTTCTACCTGCCCCCTTCTTCCTTTTTTTAGAGTGAGTAATAGAACAAATATAGGGATATGTAGATGAATAAAATAATAGGGAATGGAGGATGAATAAAATAATGCAGAATGGGCAAATGAATAAATAATATGAAATGGACGGATAAATAAAGTAATACGGAATGAACGGATGAATAAAATAACACGAAATGGGAGGATGAATAAAATAACACGGAATGGGCAGAGAAATAAAAATAATATGGAATGGACTAACTAATAATATATTGGGGAACGAATATATATATACACACACACATATATAGTGAAGAGGGGAAAAGGGTGATGGTATTGTTGATGGGGATGGGTATATTAATATAGTAGTAGCGTTGGGATATGGATGAGGGAAAGGGGAAAAGGCGTGTGTGGTGTCAAAAAAGTGTAGAAATTGAAGGATGGATTAATATGATATTATATATTATTTGCTGAAATATTGCATGATGCAGTATTAATTGTTAATGTAGGAATTAAATATTGTTAATATAGTATTAATTATTTTGTGGAATATTGCATAGGAATTAAATATTGAGTTTAAATATTGTAATAGTCATGTGGGAGTGTGGGAATTGTATTGTTAAAGTTAGTAGTATGGGGTAGGGAATATAATAATGTATAGGGTGGTTAGGTGTATTAAAAAATGGGTATAAAACTGGCTACAAGAATTAAAAAGGAGTCAAAAAATGTACAAATCAAAATAAAATTAAGTAGTGAGGTCGGCTAAAATTTAGGACAAATTAGCACTAATTAATTAATAAGTTTCTTAATTCTAACAAAAATAAAATAATTAACCTAATCATAAACTAATTAATTCGAAAATAAAAGCTACTAATTTATGAAATAATTGATAAAATAAAAAAATCCCTGTTTTAGATCAATTTTAAATATTCCTAAAAGGTAATAACTATATAAAAAACTTACATGTATTATCTTAAAACAATGAAGACGACAAAATTATTTTAAAAGAACTTAAAAAAAATATTTTGAGTTTTATAAAAGCTAATTATTTCAATTTATTTAAAATTGAAGAAGTCTAAAAATAAGATGAATAAACATTAATTAAAAAAAAAGGGAAGCCCGGTGCACTTAAGCTCCCGCTATGCGCAGGGTCCGGGGAAGGGCCCGACCACAAGGGTTAATTAATTAATAAAAACTTCTTAATTTTGACAAAGTAAAATAATTAACTTAAGTTTAAACTAATTAACTTAAAATAGAGTCTATTAATTTAGCAAAACTAATTAACAAAATATTTTAGTTAAAAACTAAAAATTCTTTCTGAGACGATTTACGGATAACGATAAAAGTAATAATTACATAATTAAAAATATCTAATATTGTTCAAGAATTTTTTTTTTAAAAAAGAATATGTATGTATATATATATTAATTTTTTTAACTATGTTGTGGAGGTCAAAAATTGGGTGTCAACACCCTGCATGGCATGCAAGAGGTGGAGGAGACGTCCGATGTTGTTATCGGTATGTTATGGGTCTTTCACTATGATGTTTATGCCTTGCTTGATCCGGGTGCAAATTTTTCTTTTTTCCCCTTATATGGCCATGAGATTTGATGTTAGTCCCACGACATTGCTTGAACCTTTCTCCATTTATACTCCTGTAGGTGAGTCGATTATGGCTAAAAGAGTCTATAGAAGTTGTCCGGTTACAGTTTTTCATAAAGTTATCCTATGTGACTTAGTTGAGCTTGAGATGACCAATTTTGATGTTATCCTTGGAATGGAATGTCTATATGCATATTATGCTTCTATTGATTATAGAACCCGAGTGGTTAAGTTTCAATTCCTAAATGAGCCGGTCCTATAATGAAAGGGTAGCAACTCCGTGTTTAAAGGTTAACTCATTTCGTGCCTTAAAGCTCGGAAGATGATTTCCAAGGGTTGTATTTATCATCTCGTGAGGGTTAGGGATGAGAATTCTAAATCCCCTATCTTAGAGTCGATCCCTATTTTAAACGTGTTTTCGGATGTGTTTCTCTATGATTTACTCAGTGTCCCTCCTGAAAGGGAGATTGATTTTGGTATAGACCTTCTTCTGGATACTTAACCTATTCTATTCCTCCTTGCTGGATGGCTCCGACATAGTTAAAGGAGTTGAAGGATCAATTGAAAGACTTGTTAGAAAAAAGTTTTATTATAAGTATATCCCCATGGGGTCCTCCCGTATTGTTTGTTAGAAAGAAGGATGGTTCACTATGTATGTACATTGATTATCACCAATTGAACAAGGTAACCATCAAGAATAAGTATCCAATTCCGAGTATAGATGACTTTTTTGATAAATTACAAGAGGTCTATTACTTCTCCAAGATAGACCTTCATTTTGGTTATCACCAATTAAGGGTGAGGGAGTGTCACATTCCCAAAAAATCATTTCAGACAAGGTGTGGTCATTATGAGTTTTTAGTCATATCGTTTGGTTTGACCAATGCTCTTGCGGCTTTCATAGACTTAATGATTAGAGTGTTCAAGCAATACCTAGATATGATTGTGATTGTATTCATTGATGACATTTTGGTTTACTCTCAGAATAAGAAGGAGCATGCAACTCACTTGAGGATTGTGTTGTAAACGCTAAGAGACAATCAACTATTTGCAAAGTTCAACAAATGTGAGTTTGGATTAAGGGACGTGGCCTTTCTTGGTCATATTTTGTCCGGTGAAGGGATTATGGTTGATCCTAAAAAAATTGAAGAGGTTATAAAATGGCCTGGACCATTATCTCCTTCGGATATTAGGAGTTTTTGGGGACTATCCGGATACTATAGGAGATTTGTAGAAGGGTTTTTATCTATCTCATTACCTTTGACCAAGTTGACTCAAAAGAAGGTGAAGTTTCAATGGTCGGAAGCATGTAAAAAGAGTTTCCAAGAATTGAAGGATTGTCTCGCTACCACTCCTATCTTGACCTTGCCGGAAGGTTCCGATAGTTTTGTGGTGTATTGTGATGCCTCAAGGGTTGGTCTTGGTTGTGTATTGATGCAATATGGTAACGTAATAGCCTATGCTTATAGGCAACTTAAGGTGCATGAAAGAAACTATCTAACCCATGATCTTGAACAAGTGGCGGTTGTGTTTACCTTGAAGATTTGAGACACTATCTTTATTGTGTCCATGTGGATGTGTTCACGGATAATAAGAGTTTACAATATGTGTTTGAGAAAAAAGATTTGAACCTTCGGCAAAGAAGATGACTTGAATTATTAAAGGACTATGATATGAGTGTGTTGTATAATTCGAGAAAAGCTAATGTGGTTGCCGGTGCACTAAGTAGATTGTCCATGAGTAGTGTGGCACATGCTGAAGAAGTTAAGAGATAATTGATTAAATATGTTCATAGGTTGGCACGTTTTGGTATGCGTTTGGTTCATTCCAATAATGGACTTGTTCTTTTTCATAATGGTTCAGAATTGTATCTTGTAGCGGATGTCAAGGCCAAGCAAGACTAAGATCCAATGTTAATTGAGTTAAAGAAGTTGGTTGCCGAAAAATCCATTGAGGCTTTCTCCCAAGGGGGAGATGGTATGCTACATTAACAAGGTCGTCTGTATGTATTTAACATTGATGGATTGAGAGATTTGATATTAAATGAGGCCCATAGTTCCCAATATTCATGTAATACCCCCTAAAAATATTTTATATGGTGTTCCAATTCTCGATGAAAATGGTACTTCTTCTGTATTTTTGGCATAACTTTTAATAGGATGGTCTAAATTAAGTGATTCAAATATCTGACTAACCCCAACATCATTACCTACAACCTTTGTGAAGACCATAGCTTAAGAATCGGAGGCTAAGTAGGTCAAATAATTAATATTTGCAAGACCTGGTGCTGTGACAAAATGGAGTGTTTGTAGAAGAAAAATTATAGCTCACTTCAGGATGATCCCATCCAGTTGATTCTTGAACGACATGAAATGAGACTTTTAGAACTACAATTCATATGAAGATGCCAAATTCTAATTAGGAAGTTATCTTGTTCAATCGTAGCTTCGAAAAAATGTATTCCATAAAAAAAAAGATTCATCTCACCAACCATGGAAGATCTAGATCCATTTTACATCACCCATAACATCAATAGTCCTCTATTTGACATCATCCATGACATCACAATCCTCCATTAAATTTTTAGATTTTTCTTTATAATTATTTTAATTATTGTTAGGTCCCTTATTCACAACTATAAATACCACCTTATTTCATTATTTTGTTCATCAAGCTTTCTCAAGCAACTCTTCTCTCTATACACTTCTTTATTCATTCTCAAAATATATTTTTAGTTCTTAGTAGTGTAGAAATATTATTCTAGTGATTCTTATACTCCGGGTAGTACACAAAATACTCCGACAAGGAGAAAAGGCTAGGATTCAAGAGTGGTCATTAACTCCTTCGATTCTGAGTAAAGCTTCGAATTCCAAGTATGTAAGGCTTCAATGAGAATATTTCTTCCACTCTCATGCCTAAAGTATTTTGATTATATGATAAATTATGTTTATTTACCCAATTCTTTTCAAGCTTTACTCTAAGGTATGTGGGTGTTAATCCATTGGTTTTTTTCCACCCATATAGTTCAAAACTCTTTCAACTAAATTTCTTGATTTCAAATAAGATTTTCTTATAGGTAATTCTTATTTCTACTTAATAGCATTAATCAAGGTTAAACTAATGGTTATTGGTCTATTTTGATGCAAAATAATTTCATATGTATGAATTGATGGTTTGCAAGTAATTTCTCTATTTATCTCTTTAAATATTCTTGAAATTCGTGGTGGATTATTTAAAGCATAATTTTAATTAATGAATTTCGAAGTATTTATGCATAATTTCATTTACATACATGTTTGAAAGTTGAAGTGATTTAAACCCACCTAGTTTTACTATATTTTTAATAAAGTTTGATTTGAAAGCTTTGACTACAAATGAATATTTATGAAAGCAATGTCTATGATAAAAAGGGAGTCTTATAAAATAAAAGAATGATTAAATGCTATGAATGAAGGATTCTTTATGCTATAAGGACAATTCTTGCGTATTTGAATCACTAAAGGTTTTAATGAGCTATTTCACCGAATGTGATATTTTGAATTCTCAAGATATATGCTATGAGTATTTTGAAGTATTAAACTATTTTGTGGAATTGACTTAGCACCGAATGGGTCATTGAGGTGGAATTTGGTAAGGAAATCCTAGTAGCAACCCCTTGTCTAATTAACTATGTGCCAACATAAGAGCTTTTGTAGGCTTAGGCTAATGGATCCATGAAAGCCCTTAAAGTTAAAGTTAAAGAATGAATGTAAAGTTGATGGAGTTCTACCCTAGGCAAGTATACTCCCCAGCCAACGTAGGGAGTTATGTTGGATTTCATGTAATAGCTCACATGGTATTAATGCCAGTTATAGTCAACTCCCCATAAACGAACGTTTCAAATGTTATTTACATGATTAATCATGCATGTATATTTACATATGTATGATTTAAATGTTGTCTACTTGATTTATTATGCATGCACTCATTTATGTATTTTACCTTATAAATGTCCTATATATTTCACTTTGTAATGCATGCTTACATACTTAGTACATTCAAAGTACTTACGCATACTCTTTTGCCTACATGATATCACCATGTAGGGACCGGTGCTCCTCTTCGTTCTCCTCCACGTGGCTAGTTGAGATTTTATTTGAAGGCTACTTTTGGTGAGTTCCCATATTTCGAGATCAATACTCTTTTATCTTTCTAGCTTATGATATGTTGAAATCTCTAGACATTTACTATGGCATTTCTTTCTATTATGATTGAGAGTGAGCTAGGGACTTGTCTTAGCCCCGTTAAATCTAAAAATTAGAAGTATTGTTGGACTTATGTAAGTTGAAGATTTATTATTGTGATTTTCTCTTGTTTATTTATTTTCATTACCTATGAAAGGCTAAAATAAATGCTAAGAGGCTTGTTTGAGGTACTTTTGGGTTCCTCATTCACCATGTCACGTCTAAGCCCTAGGCTTATGTCGTGACAACTCGATTCATCCGGGTTCCACTAAGATGTATCTTGATCTGAGAGAAGTATATTAGTGGAATGACATAAAGAAGGACAGAGCGGAGTTTGTAGCTACATGTCTAAATTGCCAACAAGTTAAAGTTGAGCATCAAAGATCGGGAGGTCTATCCCAAGATATTGAGATTCCTACTTTGAAGTGGGAAGATGCGAATATGGATTTCATAATGGGTTTTCCTTGTACTAAGAATCAATATAATTCCATTTGGGTTGCTGTAGATCGGATAACCAAGTCAGCTCATTTTCTACCGGTTAAAACTTCATATGGTGACGAAGATTATGCTAAGTTGTATGTGCATGAGTTGGTAAGACTTCATGGTGTGACTTTGTCTATTATATTGTATCGAGGTACATAATTCACTTCATATTTTTGGAAGTCATTTCAAAAGGGCCTTGGTATAAAGGTTAAGTTAAGTACAGATTTTCACCCTCAAACCGACGGTCAAGCCGACAGAATGATCCAAACTTTAGAAGATATGCTAAGGGCGTGTGTTATTGATTTTGAAGGAAGTTGGAATGAACATTTACCATTGATTGAGTTTGCCTGTAATAATAGTTATCACTCTATCATCCAAATGGCCCTTTTTGAAGCATTGTATGAGAGAAGATATAGATCTCCGGTGGGATTGTTTGAAGTTGGTGAGATAGACTTGATTGGTCCAGATTTGGTTATCGATGCTATGGAGAAGGTAAGACTTATAAAGAAGAGGTTTACGATGACTCAAAGTCATCAAAAGTCCTATTTCGATGTTAGGAAAAGAGAGCTTTAATTTGAAGTGGATGTTTGGGTCTATTTGACGGATTCACCCATGAAGGGTCTAATGAGTTTTGGAAAGAAAGGGAAATTGAGTCCTAGATATGTTGGACCTTACAAGATATTGAGATGTGTTGCAAAATGGATTTTGAGCAAGATTTGCCATTTGAGTTAGCTACGGTTCACCAGGTGTTTTATGCGTCTATGTTGAGGAAGTTTGTGGGTGATCCAAACTCCATTGTGCCATTGAAAGATTTAAGTGTTGAGGAAAATTTGACTTATGAAGAAGTTTTGGTGGAAATCTTAGACCGGCAAGTTAAGAAGTTAATAAACAAAGAAGTTGTGTCCATTAAAGTATTATGGAGGAATCAACAAGTATAAAGTGCTACGTGCGAAGCGGAGATGGATATGATGAAACGATACCCGTACCTCTTTCCCTCTACCCAAGCCTAAAGTAGTAAGTTGTTCTTAATCAAGCTAGCTGAACTCTTACGTATTCAGTTCCTCCTATGTCATTCATATGCATGCATGTTCATGAAAATGTTGATTTTAAAGTTATGATTTTATGTTAAGTTGAAGATTTTATGTGGTCATCATAATCATGTTGGGTTGCTAGTCCTCTTTTCCTGTCCTTCTTATGATAAGTTAATTCTCATTTGAGAACGAATATTTGCAAGGGGGAGATATTGTAAGACCTCGTAATTCGGAAGGTTGGAACCAAGGAGAAAAAAATTCTCAAATCTTAAACTGGACCCAAGTTTGCGACTGTCTCTACAAGTCTTGGAAATTTACACGACCCGTAGAAATGAGTGGTGGAGGGAGTCGTTATGGTTAGTTGGGAACAACATTAACGGGAGGTCCTATGATTCACTATTACAGTCCGTTCACCAGTAGAAGACCTATAGAAAGTTTTCATAGGATAACTTCTGAGGCCTCGTTCAAGGAATTCCTCAGGGCCAAGTATACGACTTGAAGGAAGGGTAGTAGAAGCTATGATGGGTCATAAGAACCACCTATCACAAAACTTCAAAGAGTTGAATTTTTGCAGGTTTTGGGACCTGCAGGACGAACGAAGTTGATAATCCATGATGAAGATTATGAGTCGTAGAAACTGCCCGTTTGCAAACTTCAGAGACTCAATTTTTAGGCCCTTTTTCTTAGACTTGCAGGACGAGTCGTTTCATTGTTTGGATGACCCGTAGGAATGGTCTCGTAGGTAACAAGTCCAAGTTTAATGAGGGTTAATTGTTCCTTTTCACAAGATCGGTTCAATGAACCTATTTTGACCAATTTAAGGTAAAAATGGGGTTTCTCCCTCGGTGGGATAAACTTGAGCCAAAGTGAAGCTCATTTTCTGATAGAAAGAGAAAACTGTAGGCAGAATAGCCAATTTGACAGCACAGACTAAATTTAGACACTTTTATGTCCAACTTCAAAGTCTATAAATATTCAATTCTTCAAATTCCCATCCTATTCAATTCATTCTCCTAAAATTTTGTAAGGCAAGAACAAAATCTCGCAAGGTTTCTTCTTCAAGCAAAAGGGTAGGGTTTCCAAATTTCTATGAGGTTTCTTCTTTAGTTCCTAGGTAATTCAAGCAAGGTATGTGGAGATTGATTCATGCTCTCTTTACACACATGAAGTCCCAAAGATTCCTCAAGTTTTCATTCAATTTTTCAATAGATTATGAACCCTAATTTTGATGAATTACATTGGGCTGGTTTGATTTCCTTTTTAAATGTTATCAATGATCTTTATATGTATGTTCTCATATGAATTGCATGATTTCAAGTTGATTTATAGATGCCCATGCATAAAGCTATATTTTCAAGCTATGATTATAAGTTAAGATGAGTTTATGAGTTGATCATGAGTTAAATGATTTTCAATGAAATTTTTATATAAGTTAAAGTTGAGATTTATGATTCTAAAGTTAAAGTTATGATAATGATCAGAGTTAAGATCAAAAAATGTTTAAAAATGTTTAATCGATTCTTATGAATCATCTAATAGATGAGCTATTCTTAATATGTTTTAAAGATGGATTGATACGCAGTTACTATCCTTCCCTACTATGTTATGATCATGCTTATGAGTTTCCGTTGGGATATTGACTAAACATCAAGAGGACTTGTAGGTGGGTCTTGGTCGGATAACATAGTTGGTTATCAGAGGAAATCCTCATAGCAACCTAAAGTCTCAAACTACGTTGCCCATGTAGGTTGCCTTTATTGCCTAGCTAGTGGATCCATAAAGCCCAGTTGAGTTCAGTTGAGTTACCTTTGGAGAATGCCCCGGCACGGTAGCCTCCCCTATTTTGATATAGGAGTCATTGTCCTATCTCGATGTAGGAGTAATCGGATTTCATGTTATAGCTCGCATGATTTTAGTTATCGGTTAAAGGTCCTATCGCACACAAGTTCAAGTTAAAGCTATGAGATATCAAGTTATGAGTTGGAAGTTGAAGTTCTTATAATATGAATTGACAATGAGTTTCATATGTTTTAAGTTGCTTTTAAGATATACTCATGTTCATTATGATTGGTCATGCATCCAATGACATATTGATTTTGTTCTTTATTGTTTCATACATACCTCACATACTTAGTACATTCTAACATACTAACATATATTTTTCCAACATTGTCTCACAATGTAGGGATGGACGATACTCATGATCATCCACTCGTGGCTAGAGATTATCTTTAGATTTCAAAGAAGTTGGTGAGTCCTCATTCTACCGAGGATAAGACTTTTATTTATGTTACTATTGTTTACACTTTCTTCTACTGTTAGGGTGAGTTAGGAGCTTTTCCTAAGACCTCATCAAAGACTAGACTAAAAGCATGTTTAGACAATATTCATTGGTGTTGTCTGAATTGGACGTTTATAGAGTTGATTTCCCTTAGTCTCATTCCCTACTTAATGATTACTTTCGCTCATATTTATGTTGTTCTTTACCTTATGTATGTGATGTATGCTAAGATGGCTTATAGTTGGGGTCCCTCACATCCCAATCGTCGTGTTACGACTAGGCCCTAGGTCGGGTTGTGACACCTAGATTGAAGTGAATGGAAGCTTGACCTAGAAGTTTTTCCTAGATTTTGCTTGAGAAAGAAGAAGACTCTTGAGAGCACACTTTTAGGAAAAAGGATTTTGATTTAGGAGATTAGGGTGAGAATGAGAGAGCTAGAAGGGCTTAGGGTAGTTAATAGGTGGGAATCTAGTCCCAAAAACTATCCACATTCGATAATGAAACATAGGGAATGACCAGAATAACCCTCACTAAAAACTGAATACGGAACCTGGATGGACCCTCACCACGGCTCGTGAAAGCCAGTATAGGCCATGGTCCCATCGTGGTGAGGGACTTCAAATTTTTTAAAAAGGTCTTGAAATGGGCGTGCCTACCAAGAGACACACCACGGTCCATTATGGACACTACGTCCCATGGTGGTGTCCGTGGTGTTGGACTTGATTGGAAACTTAAGGGTTTGCATGAGATTTGCAGGACTTCCTCCATGGAGACTATTACGGTCGTGGAGGGCGATACGGACTATGAAGGGCGGTCGTAGTGAGGGGCCTAACAGAGGCCTGCAGGTGGTGTCACCATGGGGGACCTCCACGGCTTGTGGAGTGCACCACAGCTCGTGGTGCCCTTTGTAGTCACCACCTCAGAAACCCAATAGGCAGGGCTTGGACCACGGTGGTCCTTCACGGCCCGTTAAGGGCCTCTAAAGGCCACCTGGTGCCAAAAAGGTAAGTTTTCTGGGAAATCATGTTTTGTTCTCCGTTTTATTTATTTTCAACTTCCAAGGTCTTACACAGCTAGAGCCATGCGATATGGTGGAATAGAAATAGTCCTAGTGCCTTGCTCCAAATAAATAGGAAATTCGATGTCCGAATTCGAAGTAACACCAGGAAGATCAGTAGGAAATACATTAGCAAACTCCCTTACCATGGGAATAGACTCTATAGAAGATGACTCAACGCTAGTATCCCAAATGAAGGGAAAATAGGACATACACCCTCTATCAATCAATCATTGAGCACGGATATAAAAGATGACCTTACTAGGGTAAAAACCACTAGTACCCTTCCACTCGATCCTCGGAACGCCAGGTATCACTAAGGTAACACTCTTAGCATAACAATTAAGAATCGCACGATAGGGAGAAAGTTAATCCATACCCAATATCATATCAAAATCTACCATTCCCGTAATAATCATGTCTACCCAAGTATAATACCCGGCCAATGAAAGAAGACAGGATCGATACTCTTGATCCACCATTAAGGGCTTACCCACAGGTGTAGAAACATGAATAAGCACAGGCATACATTCACATGTCGAATCAAATCAAGATGAAAAATAGGCAGACACATAGCAGAATATAGATCCTGGATCAAATAAACAGATGCAGGTCGATGGCGAACTGGGCATTACCTGTGATAACTACGTCAGAAGCCTCAGTTTACGGTCTCCCTGGAAAAGCATAACATTGAGATCTCCTGCCGCCACCAGTCTGTTGTACCTCTACCTCCTTGCGAGACCACAACACCACTACTAGAGGCCTACCGCCTTTACCTGTCTGACCCCTACCCCGACCTCTAGCCTGAGGTGCTGATTCTCTTTCTAGAGCAACTAAATAAGTAGGTTGGGGGACTGAATGAGTCTACAAAGGGAACTGTAGCATCAAATGACTCAGATCCCCATAACTATAACAAGATCTCGGAATAGAGGGTTGTTGAGATGAAACCGATAAATACCATAGCCACCTCGGCCAAAACTATGGGACCCTAAAGCTACCTGTCCACCCTCGGCCGCTAACATGGAAGCATGAACGGGTCTCTGACCCTGAAATGAACTACCACCCTTGTGCGAACCTCTACCTCCAAATGAGGTATTGAAAAACTGACCACTAGAATGGGATCTCTTGGGGTGCCCAAACTCCTCCCTAACCATCAACTCTGCCTCCTTGGCGGTGCTTACTATGATCTAATGGAGAAAGTCAACCCCTTCAAAAACCTGCAGGCTCTCTCCACCTCATATGGAATCAATGTCATGGCATGCCGAGACAACTGGAAGAATCGTGCCTTATACTCAGCAACGGATATACCACCCTAGATCAAACTCTCAAACCTCAACCTGCTCTCCTTATGCATGCTCCACTAAATGAAGCGATCCTCAAAAGCACTGGAAAACACATCCAGTCCACCAGAGGGGATCCCACTAGTTTATACCTCATAAATGTCCTCCACCACTTTCCGGCTGACCCACAAAGCTGGAGTAAAATAAAATGAACCCTACAGGCATCAATCATACTCACTGCCTTAAGTATCTCATGGCACAAAGTTAAGAACTCGTGAGTATCTTCGCTCCTACCACCCGGAAAACTGGGATGACTTCATCCTATTAAACCTCTCATAATGCTACAGATCATCCACTATTAGAACTATATTAGGAGCAACTCGTGCACCGATGGTAGGTGCGGGAACTTGTGGTGGCTAACCCACCTAATCCTGAATAATTGAGACCTAATATTGCTCTAGAGTCTGAGCTTCTGCTCTTGTCTGAGAACCCTAGGGTGTACCAATCGCACTACACTCTGCGTAAATCCCTCAAGTGCACCCAACACTCACAGTAGAGTATCCTGAAGCAATAGTGTAGTAGCAATCTCATGAGGGACCTGGTCCTCTCTAGCATCATCCTATGGCTCAGAAGAAGCCTCTCTAGCATGGCCTAACTGGTGCCGCTCCTCGGGTACGACCTCTACCTAATACCACTCCACGAGTATGGCCTCTAACTCATTCCCTACCTCTACCCCTATCTGGGTCCCTAACATTAATCTTGGGGACTGGCTCCCTTCCTCTACCACTAGTTGTAGCTCTGGCCTGGGTATATGCCAAAGCAACACGCGACATGCAGTACAAGTGATAATAACCATGCACAATAAAAAATAATGAATAAAGGAAGTTTCCTAACAGTTTTCATAGCCCCTCGAGGATAAGCAGAAACGTCTCCATACTGATCCTTGATACTCTACTTAGACTTGTCTTGTACACGTGAGAACTATGAACTTGGGGTTCTGATACCATTTTGTAATGACCCGAATCCCGGTATGATGGAACTTGTCCATTCCCATCGAAACATATCAGCCTAAACCCAATCAACTATGGAAAGTAATGTGCAAACAATTTAAATAAGATACATATATATAAGAGGAAGTCTTAATCAACTATAACAACCCCAAAAACTAGTTATCACATGTACAAGCATCTAAATGAATGGAAATGAAAGATAAGTACAAGTCTCAATGTCTTTGTTTCTCAAATAGAATAATGCATAATATAAAAAGGATAAGGGAGATTGCCAGCATCAATCAACTACCTCTCAAGTCTACTCAAAACCCTCGAATAAGAAAAGGGAAAATTGAATTACAATCCGGCTTGGAACATACACAAGTGTACATAGAAAGGAGTAAGTACCAAATAAAAAGGTGCTCAGAAAGTTAACTAATAAAACAAGGTAAATCTAATAGAACACTAGAAATCCTTTCATCCCATCCGGACCTCCTCAACTACAAACCTGCACAGAAATCAGCCTACTCTAGACTATACAATTCATATGGAACATAGACCAACAATAGCACATTAGCATCACCGAATAAGTCACATTAATGGCAAGTATATCAACCACAGAGATGACAAGGGGTACATACACAACTTCACGATGAAAGATGTAATGTAATATAATGTGATGTCAAGTAAAGTGATGCATGTCTGCCCTAATAATACACATCCATTGTAACTTAGTCTAGAACCCATGGGGACGCATAAGGTCCATGTATTTTCCTGAACCATTTTTCATCCCCATAAGTATCAATCGCTGGAACCACTTTTCATCGACATAAGTATCAATCGCCAGAACCATTTCCTATTGGCATAAGTATCAACCGCCAGAATCATTTTTCATATGCATAAGTATCAATCGGGTCTCATTACAGTATTTTAGAACCAATGCAAATAGGTATGTTCACACAAATAATGACAGAATGATAGTAGCCACAGCCACAACGTAATTCATATCAATGTAATTCACGTCACACCATCAATAGTATATCAACATCAACGGTTACATTTATAAGTCATCAAGTTTCCATTTCATTAACCCTTTATCCCAAATTAGGATTAATCGGTGAGCAAGTACTTCATGTCAATTACCATGATCAACAACGAGCAAAAAACCATTCCATCAAGTTCACAATCACATTAGGCTATCATAGAATTTCATCAAACTCACATCAATTTCAAGTCAAGAAGTTCACATTTTCGATCACAACCATAGCATACATTGCTTTTATACCCCGTTCTTTCGTTAAGCACAATTCAGATGATTAAAGTCATCAAATCTTGTTTCCATTACTCTCCAACACACATACGAAAGAAAATTCAAGTATTCTACAAGATTGAAGAAGATTTAGAAGTTCACTTGCCTTAATCAATATCTGATCAATCAAGTACTTAAGCCTTTTCCTTCCAAATGGTCTCCAAATCACCATAATCTATGCAACTAATTATTCAAAATCAAAATCCAAAGCTAACAACACCAAAAATACGAAATTCGAGTAAAAGGGTCAAAACTTCAATTTCGAAAATGAGACTCAAATCTAGAAAGTTTAATACGAAAAATTTCTTTGAAGTATTTGGAACTCATTAGCGAAAACCAAAAATGGAATTGTATTCAACTTACAATCATCAATTAAGACCCAAGTTTTTGAACAAAAACTCACTTTTTGTGAAATCAAAACACTGATTTGAGGTTAAAAATCAAGATATTTTCGTTGGGAAATAAAGATTATAGGCTAAAACAACTTACTCAACAATTTCCAGGCAAAAACTCTCTTTAAAATCGCCACCCACGAGCTCTCAAATCACAAAAATGTTGAAAATGACATATTTCCCATCTTTGGAAAATGTCTACTGTTTGGAAAAATTTACTCTCCGCAAACACGGACAAATAATTTCGCGAACGCGGAAACCAGCAAGGAAATCCTCCGTGAACATGGATAAGGATCAGTAGACCGTCCGCGAATGCGCGCTGTTCTCTGCGAACACCGAGAAGGGATTTCACTACCTTACACGATCACGCCCAAGACTCTGTGAATGCAGAGAAGGACTTCATGCATCAGATATCAGCAAACACTCAAGTATCAAAAGTTTCCAAACCCCTCTTTTAGAAGTCTTGGAATACGCGGACAAGACCCTCAAGATTCGTTCAGAATCCCATGCACACAAATCATAAATGCTACCATACTAAATTTGATGTTCCGGACTCAATGGAACCGTCGGAATTCGAATTCAAGGTCTCCTTGACCTGGAATCCATTTAGTCACAACCAAACTAGTTTAGGACTCAAAAATAACAAAATGCATTCGAAGCCTCCGAAAAATACATTGAAATTCTTTCGAGGCCTAAAATCATCCTCCGAATCCAACGAAGTCGTCGAAACTTCATTCTGAGCATACGAACTTTGAATGTTGACCAAAGTCAACCCTAGGATTATAAACTCAATAATTTCCAACTTAGAACCTCAAATCCACGATACCACTCCAAATCTGCTTCAGTCAGCTCTCCTAGATCAAATTCCACATTCCAAAACTGATGAAATCGAAAAAATTTTGTTTTGAGATTCGAAACTCAAAATGACACCGAATACCACTATTTGACAACTTAAGCCTTCAAAAACTCAAATCTTTCCAAAAATCTAAACCTTTCAAGAGATTTCACATAACCGACTTTGAATACCGATCAAACATGACTCGGGCAACTATTAGAAGGGTAAAATGGTAATTTTGTAAAAATTATCAAAAAGGACATTCAGGATCTTACAGATTAGTCAGGTGTTCACCCGAATTCGCTAGACAATAAATTACACTATATGTATAAGGTATTTCTTTAAAAATTTTATGTATACATTTAAGTTGGGGAGAGCTATTTTTCAAAGTGATACTAGTTAGTTTGCAATATTCCTCATTCATCAATTGAATTGGTTAAAAATATCCCAAGGCTTATTAACAGGGAGCAAAGTTTTTGATAGCAGTTTGGCCCTTTGATTGCCTATGTTGGGACAGGAACAAATTTTTCTCATAACCGGTGTAGTTGAAGAAATTCCAGTTACTTTTTGCTTTTCAGAACAATAAACTACATTTGTGGATTTTTGTTGTAGTATTGGGGAAGGTAATTCAACGTAACATGACGCGGTTACAGGATACCAAAAACATGACCTTAGATATGAAGGTTTGGAGGAGACTAATTAGGGTAGAATATTAGTAGGTAGGAGTGCGTCCTTACTAGTACGTAGGAGTGAGTCCTTACTAGTACATAGGAGTTCATTGTCTTGTTGTCCATATTCATGACACGGTTGCAGGATACCAAAGACATAACCTTAGATACGAAAGTTTGGAGAACACTAATTAGGGTAGAATATTAGTAGGTAGAAGTGCGTCCTTACTAGTACGTAGGAGTGAGTCCTTACTAGTAGGTAGGAGTTCATTGTGTTGTTGTCCATATTAGTAGTCGTAGTATTAGTGTTGTAGTTTCTAGTTCTTTGATTTCTGTTACTATTTATTGTATCGTATAGTTCAATTATAGTATTATTTGGTTGTAGTACTGTTCGGATACTATATGTTGTTTCTTGTACACTCTACCTTCCTCATACCTCACTTTGTTGGACTACACTGAATATGTTGCAGTTGTTGTTGTTTCTTTTGGTGTCGTAATTCGTTGGTAACGATAAAATTCCCAATTCATGTCTCGAATTTTTTCTTATTTCAATTCAAGTACTACATTATAAACTCAAAAATGAGTAGTTGGATCATTACAGGTAGAGAGTTTTCTTGCGTTTAGTTAGGTAAAAGAGGTATAATCCCTACCAGTGTTGGTAAGTTTTCCATAAACAAGAAAAATATAATGCTTAGAATGTACAACTTAAATGAAGCTTAGAGAATATTAATTAGGTTAACCAGAACAGATAATCTTTCTGCACTTTTATTTCTCAAATAACTACTAAGAGAGCCAAAAACACCTTATAACAGATTAGCATTACATAACCTTGGATCTATATTCTTATTTCTCACATAATCATGATTCAGTTTTACAACATTTGCTACTATACAAGTTCAGCAGAGTGGTTACACAAGATGGATTATATTCAGAAATACATAACACTGTCTCAGAGCTGGGACAGAAGCTCGACAAGATCTTGGCGCGGAGTGCATACAGCCTTCAAAGCCTTGTTCTGCATACTCATTTTAGAATGGTAGCTTGCTTCCAAGCTTTCCTCTTCCTCAATTTCCCAATCAAAGCATTGAATAAGAGCACCTAAAGCCAACGAAACTGCTCGCAATCCCATATCAGTTCCAGGACAAGCTCTTCTCCCCATTCCAAACGGTATAAGCTTGTAATTGAACCTTTCTGTTTCCCCTTCCGTAGCCTCAAATCTCTCCGGCTTGAACTTTTCATGCTCCTCCCAAACTTTGGGATCCCGGTGAACTGCCCAAGCATTGATAAGAAGCACTGTATGTTTTGGTACATCATATCCTCCCACAGTGCAATCTTCAGTTGAATAATGAGGCAATAGAAGTGGTACCGGAGGGTATAATCTCATCGTCTCATTGACAACACAACGCAAATATGGAAGCTTGGTGAGATCAAAGTCATTTAGCAAGCGCTTGTTCCCCACTTTGCTGTCAATGTCAGATCTTAGCTTATGCAATACCTCAGGGTGAGCTAAAAGAAGCCTCATTACCCATTGGATTGTCGATGACGAGGTTTCTGTTCCTGCAACAAAAACGACCTGCATGCCGATAAAAGCAGCCTGTCATACCTTTTATCTAAACAGACACAATCTACATTTTGTTGAATAATACTAGTAGTCCTGGATTTCTTGTTCACACTGCAAGAGCAAGTGCTCATGTTGTACATCGAAAATGATAGGCAAAGTTTATAAGTTAACAGAAAAGAATTAAAACTAGTGCTACCACTGCCAAGGAAATGCAATCATGTAACAAAGTGAAAAGTATTTTCTCCTACTCTGATTATGCCAATTCTCTACCCTATAGTAGAATATAAGTACTATTGCCAGAGAAAACTAGAGAGAACTGGAAGTGCATCCACATAAAACACTTTCGTCAGAAAATATATATCACACAGAATGAAAACTACATAATAATCTATGTTGGATATTTATTTTGGGCGAGTCACCCATGTGGACTAATCCAGCCCGGTTAGGAGGAAAAGATAAGAAGAGTTTAAGTGGGAAGTTACCACACCTCTTCTAGTAACCTACGGTTATCAACGTGGGAGTGGGGGGGTGGGCGGGGGTGGGGAATCCGTTTTTTTTTTCCTATAACTTATTCTACTCTTTTATATAGAGAAAAGACACGCTGCTTTTGTAATATAACAGAGAACTCTTTCTTCTTTGCTAAATCTTTAACAACACATGCACAAGACATCTAGTTTGTGAATTCAAAGCTTTATTTCCTAGTGATACAAAATTGGACTTTGGTAGCAAGATCAACGATTCTTCCACTGCATTAAGGTACACAATCTTTTGTTCTTGCTTCTTGTTTATTCTAACAATCTAAACGAAGGGAAATGGCCGGTAACAAGAATGAAATGAGTCAGGGGCGTATCTGGGGGATTCCGTGGGTTCAAGTGAACCCGTGCTCCCCTCCCTAGATCATATATAGTAGTGTTATATTTTTAAAAATATATTTAAATATAAATGTGTAGCGTGATGATGATTGGTGCACCTCTCTAAGTGAGGTTAGAAATTTAAATCTTATATTTATATTTTTTTTCTCTTTCTAAAGTTTCCTAACACCTCTCCAAATGGTTATTGGTAACACTTTTAGCATTTCAATTAAAAAAAAATTGTCCTTTTGTTTTAATCTTTCAAATACCTCAAGTGTGTCACATTGAATATTACTAATATTTTTTAGCACGGTAATAGGTTCAGTGTTAAGAATCTAAAAGTCAAAAGGATCAAATTTTTATCTTAAATTCATCTGTTCTTAATAGTGCAGTGTTAAGAACCTAAAAGTCGAATAGATCAAATTTATATCTTATATCCATCTTTTCATATTAATACACCCATACTCTCGAAATTTTGAATAAATCTCCTGATCAGAACACTTATTTTGAATATCCGCTCAGATATAATGCACATGGAATTCAAGCACTTGAAAGTGACAGCAGAGAAAAGAATATAAACCATTCAATTTGGACTCCCTTTCTATATACAATTGAGAAGACATTTCCCCCCCCCCCCCTAACCTCTATTATTCAAAGTCACCTTAGGCAACCATATTCTTTCGGAAACACCTCTCTACCCTCCCATATCCCACTGTTGTTGTTGTAAGTTGTAACTTAGGCAACCAAGAAAGCTTTGAGCAGTCACATCTAAGTTAGATGAAAGTCTAATTTCAATTTATTTTTTTTGGTGGAACATCAAAGAACATTTCGAAAACAATGTGGTAAAAAAAAAAGAAGGTAAAAATAAGGGGATACCAACCAGCATAATACTTTTGATGATATCATCTGTGTAGAATTCAGGCTCTGATTCTTGGAAAGACAAGAGAGTTTCAATTAGGGTAGTTTTCTTATTCTCCATGTTACCAACTGTATGATTTGGCTTTAGACCACTAATTTTATTGTGTCGAAATTCATCAAGCAAACCCTTGAGGAATTCATTTCTTTTATTGTGAAGTATATCCATCTTCTTCTCAAGCCCTTTGTAACCAAACCACCTCAAAACTGGCAAGAAATCACACATATTCAAGAATGGAATAGTAACTAAGAAAGTCCCTCGAAGTTTATCAATCATTTCTATCCCTTTCTCCATACCAATATCTTCCTCATTCACAATATGTTTTCCAGCAATAATTTTGGTCATCAGGTTGAAAACCAAAGTAAAAGCCCAATTGGTTAAATCCACTTTCTTGCTACTACTACTACTACTAGTCTTTGAGAATCTGTACAAGGAACGGATAAAAATTCCAATTTCTTGATCTCTAAGAGTAGAAGTCTTTTGGAGGCTCGGTGAAGAGAACAATTCAACAACAGTTAAACGACGAAGAATCCTCCAAAGCTGTCCATAGGGTGCCCAAACATAGACAATATAATTGAAGGTGAACTTGTCACCAGCCAATGTTTTAGGTCTGTTTGCAAATATGACATCATTTTTGGTTAAACATTCTTCAACAGCAGACGGCGAAGACACAACAATTACAGGCATATTATAGCCCAATTTGAGGTATAAAACAGGGCCATATTTAGCTGATAAAGATGTCAGAGTCAGATGCAGAGTACTTTTGAGAAGGTAAAGATGACCAATTATTGGAAAAGAAAATGGACTTGGAGGTAGATTTCTTCTTCTATAGAAAAAATATCTGAATAAAATTGGAGTAAAAAACACTAGGATAGCTAAGTAGAACAAGTAGGAAGAGTATTGGTTCTCCATTGTTTTAACTTTAAAGCAAACAAGAATGATTGAGCTATGAATGAAGAGGTAGTACTAACTATTTAAAAGCATGTGGTGCGATGAATTACTGTTTTTTGGAGTTCGAGACTTAAGTATGAAAAAATTCTATATAGGGAGCATTCCTCCGAATGAGAAAGAAGTTACGTGGCGTAAATTTAAATTAGTCGGAATTAATCGAATTTCAATGTTGATACTAGATACAGTTTGAAAAACAAAAAATATTAATCTATTGTTTAGAAATTTAAAAGCTAACGTGCTTAAATAGCAATTAATTTAGTACTTGGAATAAGAATAGAGTTTGAGAAGACCACGCAAACGACTTTGTATGTTCTAATAAATAAATACAGAAAAGGAGACTAAAGCTTGATTCTCTTTTTATTTTCCAAACCTAATCTATATTTTTATCCACATATATCTACATCGACATGGACAAGAGGGTGATTCATGTGGTAAACACCATTCACCTGCAAATTTATATTATTGGCACGTCTTTTATTTCTTTCTTATGTTTCTCGCTCAATTTATTTCCCCAACTATGTGCATATTAGTCAACCTTCTACTATGTCCTTATGCAACAAAATTATGGACAAAGTCAAAAAATATGAGGATTTTGGCCTTGTTGAAAATGATTTCGTGCGACAATTATTTTATTTTAGAAATCAAACCTCGCAGAAAATAAACATTTCAATAACAACAATAACATATTTAGTGTGATCTCATGGATAGGGTGTGAAAAAGGTAGAGCGTACGCAAAACTTATACCTACCTCATTGAGGCAAAAAAGTTATTTCTGAAAGAGGAAATTTCACAAATAGGCATTATAAATATCTTAATTATGCTCTTTAGATGTAGTTTGTCTAATTACGCTCAGGGGCTGCTCAAACATATCAGGGGCCTAAAGCCAAATTCGAATAGAGAACTTAAATTTTAATTTTTTTTAATAAAACTTATTATAGTCAATCCATTTAATCTTTCTTGAGACATATAGTATTATAGATTTGTCAAAAAAAGGGCAGTCCGGTGCACTTAATCTCCCTTATATGAAAAGTTTATATTTGTTTTATAAATAATACTCAATATTTTTTAAAAAATATATCTTATAACCTATTATTGCTTAAAAAATGAGGCCCCTCAAATTAGGTGGCCTAAGGTTAATGCCTTTTTTTAGGCTTGTCGAGCTGCCCCCGATTACGCTCCATAGTTATAGTTTCGTTTGCTATGGGTATTTTCATTTTTATATTTCTCTTGTCAATATCTATCAAACATGGTAAGTATATACAAATTCTATATTTTTACATTCAGAAAATTTTCAGAAATTTGTTTGTTTATTTCGCTTGCCAATAGACAAACATGGTAAGTATACACAAATTATGTATTTATACATTTAAGAATTTTTTAGAATCAACAAATCATATACAAATGGCTAGGGTAAGCATATACAAATTTTGGATTTATACAATCAGAAACCAAATTATACAAATTTTAGATTTATATAATTAGGAACCAAACTATACAAATTAAAAGTATAATTAATTAAAATGTAGCCACGTTTAATAATTAACCGAAAGTATAGCTTAAATACATAATAATCATTAAATATTTTTTATTTCACGTAATTTTTTCTTTCGAGAACCCTTGGCCCAAGTGTAACAAACAAAAATAGTTATGAAAAAAATATGTAAGTGAAGAAAATATGACAACCAATAAGAAAAGAATTATAGAGCAATCAAAAAAAGAACAGTAACAATAGCAAAATAGTACGATGACCTATCTCCAATAAAATTTTCTCAAACTCTCCACTAAAACAAAACAACTTATGCCAAACTCTCCACTAAAGTACTAAGATCAATAGTTCCAGGTCACATCATGATGCCGTTAGTGGTGCCTGCCAATATTTCTGTGTCACATTCCAAAATTAGATCATGATGGCGCCTACCATAAACTCCCAGTAGCCAACCCAAACCCAAACAACACGTGATAAATAAAACTAGAAAATAACTACACGAAAGCAATGATAAGATAGAAGAGAGGTCCATTGCATAGATATGCATAATACGGTACAAAATATATAAAAGTGACCAAAAGTGACCAAAAAGATGAATATACACAAGAACCAAATTCCGAACCTAGTGTCAAAGGTACAAGAGCATGTAAGGTACAAAAGTAGGACTATAAATACCGCTAGTCTGTCCAAAAAAAATACAAAATAAATCGATAGTACAAAAAGAGAAAGAAACAAGTCCTCAAATGCCAAGAGCTCACTACAATCCAAACAGCAACGACCTCAGAAGATCAGGAGTCAATGAAGGAGGCTCGTACAAGGCGCTGCATTAGAAAAATATTACAGAAGTATAGTATGAGTACCAAAATACGAGGTACTTAACTGTCACGGTCAGATTTCTCAAGTCATGATGGCACCTACTATCACCCCACCAATAGGTAAGCCTAACCCCACAGTCCGGAATCATAGGCAACGCACTATCACAAGTGGAAGGAAAGAAGCGGATAATAATAAGAAAAGAAGAATAATAGCAATATAACAAGATAAACCCCAAGACCTGATATCAGTCAGTAGTCGAGCTACTCAACTAAATAAGAAAGTACAAGGTTTATACATATACAATAATAGTATTAATACAAATTGTCTCTGAATAACAAATAAAGACTAGTCCAAGCCAAAACAGAGGGAAATAGGCAACTTTGAACGCCAAGAACTCACCCAAGTCTCCAAAATCCAAAAGCTACTCTGCATGATATCCAAATCAGTAGTAAAAACCCATATTATGATCTACAGGGTGCAGAAGTATAGTATAAGTACTAACAAGTGGCACTCGGTAGGCATCGGCCGGCGATAAATCAAGTATAAAGAATATGTAGGCAAGGAATATATATCAAAAGTGACTAACAAGAATAATACGAAAGCCTATAATAAAAAATCATATATAAAGAGGAGAGAGAATATGAAACAAGCAAGGACGTACCTGGTGGTGCCAGCCCAAGACGTAAATACGATGACACACTATGAAAGGGAAACAACTAAGTGACACCCTCTTGATAGAAGTAAACACATTTATTACATAAAGGGCCCAAACGACCGTATCAACTAAATTCCTGCACAAAAAGATTAGATAAATAACAACAAGGGCGGTAACTACCTTCAAACAAGAGACCACCCTTTATACTGCCACAAGTTCACAAATAGTAAGACAATACTTCTCGAGCTGCTGTGTGCTCAGGAAGTTCACTCACAAACAGGTAAACTCGCACGGCATTCCATACTACCAACAGGTACAAACAACTATGTTGGTGATAGGCAATGTATATATGAATGAGAGTCATGCAATAAATCCAGTAGTACCATCAGTGCCAAGTGCCTCATACCAAGATATATATACCTACTTCCAGTCCCGACTAGAAAGTAGGACCCATGCGCCTCTCTAGGATCGCTATTGGGGGTTCGAGAACACCCCTATATACCTGTCTGGTCCTAATCCAGGTCTTATATCAATATAGATATCAATCTATATGTCCAATCATCAAAGTCTAATTCATCACAATGATCCGAAATAAAAAGTCAAGTCAATATAGAAAGGGTCAAAAATCTCTATGATCAGGCTAGTATCATAAAAATGGATGCATCCGCGATGGCTCGAATCAATATAATAAAATGAGTGCATCTTCAATGCCTCAAGTCCATTAAAAATAGTAGTAATAAAGGTAGTACGACCCATTCTTATTCAAAAAAAAGTATAAAATAGTTTGGATTACAATCCATCTTTGTCAAATCAAGATGCATCTAACAAGCCACGTAATCATTGATAGGTACGAAGACTGTAACACCCAACCACTGCAAGCAAGAAAGGTCCTAAAAATAAAATTTACACAAATCCAATTGATTCTTGGAGTCTCATCCTCTATCTGACCTGTAGAAGTATGGAATGGAATGCGCCTAGCCTCAAACCAAACACTTGAACCACTAACTGCAACACTTGGGGTACCACATCTAACTAACTATCCCTGAGCCCTATGAACCCGATCATGTCGAGCATGTTGCCTGCAATGTGTGATAGTAGGACAATCCCTAGCCAAATGCCCCTATTTACTGCATATATAGTACCTCTTTCTAACTACAACCCACTGAGATAGCTTGGCTGGCATAAAAGGAACCCCAGAACCTGGATGCTCAAAAGGCATACCCTAGGAAGTCTGTCGTGAAATCTATCCATTGTGAGTACCATAACTTATCACAAGACCACATGGAACTTGAGGTGCTCCCACCATGGGTTCAGTAGGTCTAGAGTGACTGACCCTCACTAGGATGATGCCTACCTCGAGGTGAGACACTACCTCTATTATGCTAACGGCGGGATCTCCTACCTCCACCTCTGTAAATCTCTATACATGCATGCTCCATAGACCTCACATAACTGACTTCATAGTCTATTCGTCCCACTCCAGAAGCTCAATCATATACTCAGAAACATGCGAAGAATCTTGCTGAGAACCAATAGATCCAACTTTAGGATGAGAATCACTCGATGCACCTAAAACCATGCCTGTCTGTGGTGTATGTTTATCGAGATGCAAGATCTCCAATACTAGATCCAAAGGAGTCGAGGTGGTCATAGATATCATTGAAGCGTAGATAGTATATGTTGATCCTCCGTCCATGCCCATTGGAAAGCTAGTACTATCCATCTAAGGAGGAATGAATTCTAAGAAAGTATTTAGAGGTAGATCAAATAATTTCATACGATCAGGAATCAAGAATGGAGTTTCCCTTAAACACCCTATAGCCTCCTAAATATGGGACAAGGACAACTTCACACCGATCCACAAGACTCTACTAGGCACTTGCTCTTATACCGACGACACTAGTGAACCTAAGCTGTGATACCACTCTATCACGACCCAATTTCTTAAGTCATGATGGAATCCACTATCACCCCACTAGTAGGTAAACCTAACCCCATAGTCTGGAACCATAGGCAAAGGACCATCATAAGAGGAAGGAAAGAAGCGAATAATAATAAGAAAAAAAGAATAATAGCAATATAACAAGATAAACCCCAAGAGTTGGTATCCGTCAGTAGTCAAGATACTAAACTAAATAAGGAAGTACAAGGTTTATAAATATACAATAATAGTAATAACAATACAAACTGTCTCTGAATACCAAATAAAGACAAGTCCAAGCCAAAACAGTAGGAGATAGGCAACTCTGAATGCTAAGAGCTCACCCAAGTCTCCAAAATCCAAGAACTTGTCTGCACGATATCCAAATCAGTAGTGAAAAGAAGTACTATGATCTGTAGGGTGCAGAAGTATAGTATGAATACTAGTAAGTATCACTTAGTAGGCATCGGCCGACTTAACTCCAAAGATAAAGAAAGTATAAAGAACATGTAAGCAAGGAGTATATATCATAAGTGACTAACAAGAATAATATGGAAGCCTTCAATAAGAAATATTAGATATAAGAAGAAGAGAGAAAATAGGAAACAAGCAAGGATGTACCTAGTAGTGCCAGCCTAAGACCTAAACATGACGACACACTACGAAAGGGGGAACAACTAAGTGACACCCTACTAATAGAAGTAAACACAGATATCACATAAAGTTCCAAAGGACCGTATCAACTAAATCCCTGCACAAAAAGATTAGATAAATAAGAAAAAAGACGGTAACTACCTTCAAATAAGAGACCACCTTTTATACCGCCATAAGTTCGCAAATAGTAAGACAATACCTCCTGAGCCCCTGTGTGCCCAAGAAGTTCACTTACAAACAGGTAAACTCGCATGGCATTCCATACTACCGATAGGTACAAACAACTATGCTGGTAATAAGCAATGCATAGATGAATGAGAGTCATGAAATAAATCCAGTAGTATCATCAGTGCAAAGTGCCTCATACCAAGATATATACACCTACTCTAGTCCTGGCCAAAAAGTATGACCCATACGCCTCTTTAGGATCGCCATGGAGGGCTCAAAAATGCCCCTATATACCTGTTTGATCCCGATCCAGTTCTTATATTAATATAGATATCAATCTGTATGTCTAATCATCAAAGTCCAATCCATCGGGGTGATCAAAAATAAAAAGTCAAGTCAATATAGAAAGGGTCAACAATCTCTACGATCGGGTAAGTATCATAAAAATAAATGCATCATCGATGCCTTTATTCAATATAATAAAATAAGCGCATTCTCGATGCCTCTAGTACACTAAAAATAATAGTAATAAAGGTAGTACGACCCTCCCCCCATTCAAAAATCAATATAAAATAGTTTGGGTTACAACCCAGCTTTCTCAAATCAATGCCAAGAACTAATACATGCACCGGAGTTGACTATATCCATGAGAAAATAATGATCCAATGCAATGCATGCCATTACCAGCACCTAAACATCATGCACAATTACATACAATAACGAAGCCACAAGCACCTTACCCTTTAAATCTTGAAAAATGGGCTAACAAATGCAACTG
This sequence comes from Solanum dulcamara, assembly GCF_947179165.1. NCBI lineage: Eukaryota > Viridiplantae > Streptophyta > Magnoliopsida > Solanales > Solanaceae > Solanum > Solanum dulcamara. Next base: position 62,864,960 of record NC_077242.1, read on the forward strand.
ACCTCCAATCAAGGCCTAAATCTCAACTCTACTCCTCTAACTCAATCACAAGGCCTAAAAGTGAACTCAACCCTAACTGGGTAACAAAGAGGAGGAAATGAGGAAACAGGTGCTCAGCTAGTCAATCAATACCTTCATATCCAACTGGGAATACAACCTCGAGATTTCGTACATAGCTAGCCCCACCAAATGGCAAAAGAAAGCATAGGGGATTCTATCTCTAAATTCATAAATGGAATCCAAGAGTAATTCACAAGCCTAACCGAGTGGAAATCACTACACCAAGGCTTCAATATAGGTGCTACAATAGTTAAGGACACCTAGTCTCATGAATTCCAGTCAACAACGGCTACATCAACTAAGTTTCATCCCAAAATCAATCCTAAGGTGCAAATCCGCCAACCACCATTAAACATCAATCAATCCACTTTAAATAGGCTAATCATGGCCAAACTAAGGCATAATCAACAGTTCTACCCACTAGACTAGAGGTTTTATAAAACAACCTAGCCTAACGATCACACCGGGACAAAGAAACTAGAAACTGGGAATTGAGCCTAACCCTTCACATACAATCCAAACTACAAGCTATTTATACTAACAACACCTTATGAAGCTCAATCAAAAAAAAAAGATGGTATCCTACCTCGAACCTAAACACGTGCGCTCTAAGTCTAATTCTCGATAGCTTTTCATTTTAAAAATGACTCCAAATGCCTCCACACTATCAAAATGTTGATCACCTCATCAATACGAACATTTTGACACTAAAATAGCATATTTTGAAAATAGACCCAAAAATGGTTCTAAAATGGAATTATGGTACCCACAATGGGAATCCCAAAAATTACTTCGAAAAAAGGTTCTAAATGCATTATTGAACTTGTACCCCAAAATGGGGCACAAATTGAAGCTTAAAATGAGAGGAAATAACTCAACAAATAACTTCACCATTAAAGCCCAAACTAAGCTTGGGCAACTCCTTTGGGGCAGAATTTACCTGAAATCATCGCCTTGCATGCTTTCCCAAAACTACCAACACGTACCTACGATCAATACGAACCCACTGGACTTCAAATCACTCAATTTGGAGCTTCCTAGCTCCCAAAATCTCCAAAGAGGAAAAGGGGTTGGGGTTGGTTCGAGTCATTGGTCTTAATTATAAGACCATTGAAATGCTCTCCACGAATATAGGGAAATAGTAGCATTTTAGGGGCGGCGCAAAAGCTATCAAGTGATTTTCTCAGATTTTCGTGGGTGTTAGCCCACAGATGTTAGGTGTGTAGGGGGCCTGTGCCATTTTTTCCAATTAAAGTGTGGGAAGTGGCTCTGATGTCCCCGATCTGGCTTTAAGAATATTTAGGACCATTTTAGAAGCCAAAAGACAGGAATCAGATGACTTTCTTAGTTTTTTGTGTGTGTTAGCCAACGAATGTTGGGGGTGCCGGGGGCTTAGAGTATTTTATCTAATTAAAGTGCATGGGGATGTTCTTAAGGACCTGAGGAGAAGCTCCAGTGTCCCTGGCTGGGATTTTACAGCCTTTAGGAGCATTTTATGGGCCGCATGATAGGAATCAAGGAGTTTTTCAGTTTTTCGTGGGTGTTAGCCCACAGATAATGAGGGTTGCCGAGAGCCCGAGCCATTTTTTATTATAAAAGTACATGGGGACATCCATAAGGACCCGAGGAATAGCTCTTGTGGCCCTGACCAGGCTTTTATAGTTTTTAGAAGCATTTTAAAGGCCATGTATAGGATTCAAGATATTTTCTCAGTTTTTCGTTGGTGTTAGCCCATAGTTACTGGGGTGCCAGGGCAAGGGCCATTTTTTTGATTCAATTGCATAAGGACGTTTATAAGAACTCAAGGAGCGGCTTTGGTGACCTCGACCAATCTTTTCAGTGTTTAGAATTATTTTAGGGCTGCTCGATAACAATTAGGCAATTTTCTTAGTTTTTCGTGTATGTTAGGCCACAAATGTAGAGGTGCTAGGGCATGGGGTATTTTTCACATTAAAGATCATAAGAATGCCCGATAAGACCCTAGGAGCAGCTTTGGTGTCCCTGACTAGTCTTTTACAGCGTTTAGGAGCATTTTAGGGGGCGCACAATAGAAATCAGGCGATTTTCTTAATTTTTTGTAGGTGTTATATAGCCCACGGATGTTGGGGGTGCGAGGGCCCGGGCCTTTTTTCTAATTAAAGTGAATGGGTACAACCGTATGGACATGGGGAGTAGCTTCGAAGGCCCCAACTAGGCTTTTATAGAGTTTAGGAGCATTCTAGGTCCCGCGTGTTAGAATCAGGCGAATTTCTCAATTTTTCATGGAAACGCCCACGGATACTAGAGTTCTAGGGGACCAGGATATTGTTTCTTATTAAAGTTCATGGGAATTTCTGTAAGTACCCAGGGAGTGGCTCCGATCAAGATTTTACAGTGTTTAGGAGCATTTTAGGGGATGCGCGATAGGAATTAGGCAATTTTTCTATTTTTGTGGGTGTTAGACCATGGATAATTGGGTACCGGGGGCCTGGGACTTTTTTCGATTGAAAACATGGGGATTTCTATAAGGACCCGAGTATCAGCTTTGGTGGCCTCGATCGGGATTTTACAACATTAATGAGCATTTTAGGGGTCATGCGATAGGAATCAGTCGATTATCTTAGTTTTTCATAGGTGTTAGCCCATAAATATTGGGGGTGCAAGCTATTTTTTCCAATTAAAATGCATGGGGAAATCTTTAAGAACCGATGGAATGGATTCTCTAGCCTTGGCAGGGCTTTTATTATATTTAGTAGCATTTTAGGGGCTGCGCGACATGAATCAGGCAATTTTCTCCATTTTTCGTGGGTGTTAGCCCACTGATGCTTGAGGTGCCAGGTCCCAGGCCTTTTTCTGATTAAAGTGCATGGGGACATCTGTAAGGACTGGGGAGCGGCTTCGGTGGCTACGTCGGGCTTTTATATATTTAAGAGCATTTTAGTGGCCGCACGACCGGAATCAAGAGATGTTCTCAGTTTTTCGTGTGTGCTAGTTCACAGTTGCTTGGGGATGTCGGGTGCCCTACTATTTTTCTGATTAAATTGAATAGGGACGTCTGTAAAGACCCCAGGAGTAGCTCCAGATCCCCCGTCCAGGCTTTTACAACGTTTAAGAGCATTTTAGGGGCCGCATGACAGAAATCAGGACCCCAAGAGCAGCTTCAATGGGTGTTAGCCCATAAATGTAAGGACCTTAGGAGCGGCTTCGATGGCCTCGGCTGAGATTTTATACTATTTAAGAGGATTTTAGGGGCCATGCAACAAAAATATGACAATTTTCTCAGTTTTTCATAGGTGTTAGTCCACAGATGCTGGGAAGTGCTGAGTTCTCAAGCCGTTTTTCTCTATTAAATTGTATGGGGACATTCGTAAGAACCTGGGGAGCAGCTTCAGGGGCCCTGACCGGGCTTTTAATGCGCTTAGAAGCATTTTAAGGGCTGCACGACAGGAATCAGGCTATTTTCTTAATTTTTCGTGGGTGTTAGCCCACGAATGTTGGCAGGTGCAGGGAGACCGGGATGTTTTTTCCAATTAAAGTGCATGGGTACATGCGTAAGGACCTAGAGAGAGGCCATGATGGCCCTGTTAGGCTATAACAACATTTAGGAGCATTTTAGGGGCTGCACGATTAGAATCTAGAGATTTTCTTAGTTTTTCGTGTGTGTTAGCCCACGGATGCTGGGGGTGCCGAGGGCCTAGAGCATTTTTTATTATTAAAGTACATAGGGACATTTATAAGGAACCGTGAAGCATCTATGATGTCTCTTTCCGGTCTTTTACAGCGTTTAAAAGCATTATAGGGGCCACGGGACAGGAATTGTGGGTGTTAGCCCACGGGTAGAGAAAATTGCCCTATTCCTATCGCGCGGCCGCTAAAATGATCCTAAACAATGTAAAAGCCGAGCTAAGGCCACCAAATCCACTCCCCGAATCCTTATGGATGTCCACATGAACTTTAATTATAAAAAAAAAGCCTGGGCACCCTGCACCTCCTAGCATCTGTGGACTAACATCCACGAAAAATTGAGAAAATCACCTGATTCCTATCGCACGGCCCTTAGAATGCTCCTAAATGCTATAAAAGCCTGGATAGAGACACCGGAGCCTCCCTGGTTCCTTACATATGTCCCTATGATCTTTAATCAGAAAAAAGGCCTAGGCCCTCAGCACCCCAACATTCGTTGGCTAAAACCCACGAAAAATAGAAAAAATTGCCTATTTTTTATCGTGCAGACCCTAAAATGCTCTTAAACACTGTAAAACCACAACCAGAGCCATTGGAGCCACTCTTTGGGTCCTTACAGACTTTCTCATGCACTTTAATCAGAAAAAATGGGCCACTCCCCTGGCACCCCCAGCATTCGTGGGCTAACACCCACGAAAAATTGAGAAATCATCTTATTCCTATCATGTGGCCCCTAAATGGTGTAGAAGACCGACCGAGGACAATGGATCCACTCCCCATGTCCTTATGGATGTCTTTATACACTTTAATTAAAAATCAATTCTTGAGTCGTGGTAACCCATAGCATCTATGGGCTAACACCCACAAAACACTGAGATAATCGCCTCATACCTATCGCGCGACCCATAAAATGCTCCTAATTGCTGTAAATCCTGGCTGAGCTCACTAGAGTCGCTCTTCGGGTCCTTGTTGATGCCTCTATGCACTTTAATTAGAAAAACATGTCTGGGCCTTCGACAACCCCGAGCATCTATGTGATAACACCCACAAAAAACTAAGATAATCGCCTGATACCAATTGCATGGCCCATTAAATTCTTCTAAATCCTATAAAATCCCGACTAGGCCACAAGGGCCACTTTTCAGGTCCTTACAGATGTTCCCATGCACTTTAATTAGAAAAACTGGCCCATTCGTCCGGCACCCCCAGCATCCGTGGGTTAACACCCACGAAATATTGAGAAAATCACCTAATTCCTATCGCGTGACCTCGAAAATGCTCCCAAATATCGTAAAATTTAGGTCAGGGACACCAAAGCCACTCCCTAGGTCCTTATGAATGTACCCATGCACTTTAAATGGAAAAATGGCATGGGCCCCCGGTACACCAGCATCCGCGGTCTAACACCCATGAAAAACTAAGAAAATTATCTGATTTCTATCTCTGTCCCTTAAAATGCTCTAAAACACTGTAAATGCCCGGAAGAGGCCATTGGAGCCGCTCCCCAGCTCCATATGGACATCCCCATTCACTTTAATAGGAAAAATCGTCCTGAGCCCCTGACACCTCTCAGAATATAGGCTAAGAAATTGCCTGCTTCCTATTGAGAAGCCCCTAAACTGCTCATAAATATTGTAAAAGCTTGACCGAGGCCACAAGAGCCACTCCTTGGGTCCTTATAGACCTCCCTATGCACTTTAATTAAAAAATTGGTCCGTGCCACCGACACTCCCCAGTATACGTGGGCTAACACCCATGAAAAACTGAAACAATACTGTCTGCGGACCTTTAAATGCCACAAACCCTCTAAAAGCCTGGTTAGGGACACTGTATCTACTTCCCGGGTCCTTGCCGACATCTCCATGCACTTTAATTTGAAAAAATAGCCCAAGCCCTCGGTATCCCTCATCATCTGTGATCTAACACCCACAAAAAACAAAGAAAATTGCCTAATTCCTATCTCGCGGCACCTAAAATGCTCCTATACACTGTAAAAGCCCAGCCGGGGACACAAGAGCTATTTCAAAAATCCTTACGGATGTCCCCATGCACTATAATTGGAAAAAAATGTCTGGGCTCTCGATACCCCTCATCATCCGTGGGCTAACACCCATGAAAAACTTACAAAATTGCCTAATTCTAGTCATGCAGCCCCTAAAATACTCCTAAACATTGTAAAAGCTCGGAAAGGGGCACCGGAGCTGATCCATTTATCCTTATGGAAGTCTCTATGAAACTCAATCAGAAAAATAGCTGGGGTTCCTAGCACCACAGCATCCGTGGACTAACACCCACGAAGAACTAAGAAAGTTGCCTTATTCTTGTCGCGCAACCCTTAAAATGCTCCTAAATCTTATAAATGACCGAATGGGACCATCGGAGCCACCCCTATGGTCCTAACAGACGTCCCTATGCACTCTAATCGAAAACAAATGCATGATCCTTGGAACTACCACCATCCGTTTACTAACACCCATAAAAAACTGTGAAAATTGCCTAATTCCTATGGCACGGCCCCTAAAAAGCTCCTAAACACTCTAATGACTCGGCCGAGGCCACAGGAGCTATTAACCGAGCCCTTACATATATCCCTATGTACTATAATCAGAAAACATGGCTTGGGCTCTCAGTAACCCCAGCATCTGTGGGAGAACACCCATGAAAGACTGAGATAATCGACTTATTTCTATTGTGTAGCACCTAAAATGGTCCTAAACGTAGTAAAACTTGAATAAGGCTACCAAAGCCACTTCTCAGGAACTTACGAACTTCCCCATGCTCTTTAATAGGAAAAATGGCCTAGGCCCCCAGCACCCCCAACATCCATGGGCTAACACCCATAAAAAATAAAGAAAATTGCTTGATTCCTATCGGCGGCCCCTAAAATGCACCTAATTATTATAAAAGCCTCATCTAGGAACCGAATCTTCTTTTCGATTCCTTATGGGTTTCCCCATGCACTTTAATTGGGAAAAGTGGCTCGGTACCCCGGCCACTCCAAGTATCTGTGTATAACACCCATGAAAAATGAAAAACATTGTTTGTTTCCGGTCGCGCGGCCTCTAAAATGCTCCTAAATGGTGTATAAGCCTAGTCAGAACCACCAGAGCTTCTCCACGGGTACTTAAGGATGTCTCCATGCACTTTAATGAAAAAATTGGCCCGTACCCCCATCACCTTCAGTATCCGTGGGCTACCCACAAAAAACTGAGAGAATCGCCTAATTTCAGTCGTGTGGCCCCTAAAATGCTCCTAAACGCTGTAAAAGCCTATTCGGGCCATCAGAGAAACTTGTCGGGTACTTATAGACGTACTCATGCACTTTAATTGGAAAAAATGGCCCAGGCCCCAGTACCCCCACCATCCGTGGGCTAACACCCACAAAAAACTGAGAAAATCGCTTAATTTCTATCGCGCGGCTCCTAAAATGCTCCTAAATTCTTTAAAAGTCTGTTAGGGGACATCAGAACCACTCCCCAGGTCCTTATAGATATCCTCATTCACTTTAATTAGATAAAATATCTTGAGCCCCCTGCACCTCCCAGCATCCGTGGCTAACACCAACGATAAATTGAGAAAAAAGTTTGATTACTGTCTCACGGACTCTAAAATGTTCCTAAATGATCTAAAATCCTATCCAAGAATACCAGAGCCACTTCCTAAAACCTTACAGACATCCTCATGCATGTTAATCGAGAAAAACAGCCTGGGAACCCAGCACCTCCACATCTACGGGCTATTACCCACAAAAAAACTGAGAAAAATCACCAGATTCTTGTCGCGCAGCCCTAATACGCTGTAAAAACAAAGTCGACGCCACTAGAAACATTCCTTAGGTCCTTACGGATGTCCTCGTGCTTTTCAATTAAAATCACAGCTTGATACCTCGCCACCCCTTAGCATCCTTGGGCTAACACTCATGATAAACTGAAAATATTGCCAGATTCGTATCGTGCGACCTCTAAAATGCTCCTAAACAATGAAAAAGTTCATCTGGGGCCTTTAGAGCACTCCACAGGTCATTAGAGACATCCTCCTACACCTTTAATTGAAAATATGACCCAGACCCCCGGCACCCCTAGAATCCGTGGACTAACACCCATGAAAAACAAAAAAAATTGCCTAATTCTTATCACGCGGCCCATAAAATGCTCTTAAACATTGTACAAGCCTAGTAGGGGCCACCAAAGTTGATTTTTGAGTCCTTGCGGATGTCTCTATATACTTTAATTGGAAACAACGACCAGGTTACCCATACCCCTAGCATCCGTGGGCTAACATTCACGAAAAACTGAAAAAATCGTCTGATTCCAGACGTACGGCCCCTAAAATGATCCTAAATACTGTAAAAGCTCGGTCGAGGACACTAGAGCTGCTCCTCTAGCCTTATGGACATCCCCACACACTTTAATTAGAACAAATGGCCCAAGCCCCCGACACCCATAAAATTCGTGGGCTAACACCCACGATTCCTATCGTGTAGCTCCTAAAATGCTCTTAAATGCTATAAAAGCCCGATCGGGGACACTAAAGCTGCTCTGCAGGTCTTCACAAACATCCCCATGAACTTTAACTAGATAAACCATACCGGTCACTTGGCACCCCCAGCATTTATGGGATAACACACACATAAAACTGAGAAAATCGTCTGATTTCGGTCGCCCGGGCTCTAAATTATTCCTAAACAGTGTTAACGTTAGGCTGAGGCCATTAGAGCTGCTTCCTGGGTCCTTACAAATGCACTGATTCACTTTATTTGGAAAACAAGTCCATTACCCCATCACCCCTTAGCCTCTTTGGGCTAACCCATGAAGAATTGAGAAAATTACCTGATTCGCGCATGTGGCCCCTAAAATGTTCCTAAATGATGTAAAATCCAAGCCGAGGCCATTAAAGTTGCTCCCTGGGTCCTTACAAATGTCCTAATTTACTTTTATTGTAAAAAATGTCCCGATCCCCTGGCACCCCGAGCATCCGTAGGCTAATACCCAAAAAGCAGAGATAATCGACTGATTCTTATTATGCGACCCCTAAAATGCTCCTAAACACTTTAGAAGCCCATATGAGGCCACAAGATCTACTCCTCAGTTCCTTGCAAACGTTCCCATGAACTTTAATCAAAAAAAATGCCTTAGACACCCAACACCCCAGAATCCGTGGGCTAACACACAAAAAATAGAGAAAATTGCCTGATTCCTGTCGCGCGACCCCTTTAATGCTCCTAAACATTGTAGCTCAGCCAGAGCCACCGCAGCTGCTCCCCGGGTCTGTACAAATACTCCCATGTACTTTAATTGGAAAAAACGAGTCGGGCCCTTGGTACCCCATAGCATCTGTGGGCTAACAACCACAAAAACCTACGAAAATCGCTAGATCCTAACGTGTGGGACCTAGAATTCTCCTAAATGCTTTAATAGTTTGGTCGAGGCCAGTAGATCCGCTCCCCAGTTTTAAGTAGACATCTCCATTCACTTTAATTTGAAAAAATAGCTTAGTGCCCCGGCACCCCAAACATCCGTGGGATAACACCTACTAAAAACTGACAAAATCGCCTAATTTCTATTGTGCGGCCCCAAAAACTCTCCTAAATGCTATAAAAGCCCGGTCGATCCATCAAAACTGCTCCCTTGGTCCCTACGAACTTCTCTATGCATTTTAATTAAAAAAATGGCTCGGTCCTTCGGCACCACCAATATCTGTGGGCTAACACCCATGAAAAACTGAGAAAATTGCAAGATTCCTATCGTGTGGCCCCTAAAATGCTCCTAAATACAGTAAACACCCGAGCGGGACCACCGAAACCATTCCTAAAGTCCTTAAGGACATTTTCATGCACTTTAATCAAAAAAATGGCTCGATCCCTCAACACCCCTCAGCATCTGGGCCCCCTATACCTCCCAGCATCCGTGGGCATTACACCCATAAAATATTAACAAAATAGCATATTTTTTGTCGCGCGATCCCTAAAATGATCCTAAACGCTATAAAATTGAGGTCGGGGCCATTAGAGCCACTCCTTGGGTCTTTAGGGATGTCTCCATGCCCTTTAATTAGAAAAATCAGATCAGGTCCGTAGCACCCCTAACTATCCGTGGACTAACACCCATGAAAAATGAAGAAAATTACCTAATTCATGTTGCTCGACCTCTAAAATGCTCCTAAACAATGTAAAATCTAGGTAGGAGCCACCAAAACTACTCCACAGGTCCTTACTGACATCCCCATGCACTTTAATTGAAAAAATGGCCTGGGCCCCCGGCACCCAAGTGTCCGTGCGCTAATATCCACGAAAAATTGAGAAAATCTCTTGATTCTATTCGTGCGTCTCCTAAAATACTCATAAACACGATAAAAGTCTATTGAGGGCCCCTGGTTCCTTATTGACGTTCCATGCACTTAATTAGAAAAAATAGCCTGAGCCTCCGGCACCCCCAGCATCTGTGGGCTAACACACAAGAAAAACTGAGAAAATCACTTCATTCTTGTCACGCAGCTCCTAAAATACTCCTTAACACTGTAAAAGCCCAAAAGGGGACATCAAAGCCACTCCCAAGGTCCTTACGGACGCATCCATTCACTTTAATTAGAAAAACGTCCCGGGCCCTCTACACCTCCTAGCATCCGTAGGCTACCACCCATGATAAACTGAGAAAAAAGCCTGATTCTTGTCGCGATTCCCCTAAAAGGTTTTAAATGATGTAAAATCCTGGTTGTGGCTATTGCAACTGCTCTTTGAGACCTTACGGACATCCTCATACATTTTAATTAAGATAAGCAGCTCGGGAACCTGTCACCCATAGCATCTGTGGGCTACCACTCATGAAAAACTAAGAAACATTGTCAGATTCCTGTCGTACGGCCCCTAAAATGCTCCTAAACATTGTAAAAGCTCAGCCGGGGCCATCAAAACTGCTCCCTAGGTTCTTACGGACATCCCCGTGCACTTTAATTGAAAAAAAGGCTTGTTTCCCCAGAACCCCAGCGTCAGTGGGATAACACCCATGAAAAACTGAGAAAATTGCCTGATTTCTATCATGTAGCCCCTAAAATGCTTCTAAATGCCATAAAAGCCTAAACGGGGCATTCGAAGCCACTTCCTAGGTCCTTATAGATGTCCCCATGCACTTTGATTGGAAAAAATGGCCTGAGCAGACGGCGCCCTCAGCATCCATGAACTAACACCCACGAAAAATTAAGAAAATTGCTTGATTTTAGTCATGCGGGGACCACCGAAACCACTCTCAGGGACCTTACTAACATCCCTATGCACTTGTTAACGTCCCCCAACATCCATGGGCTAACACAAACGAAAAATGAGAAAATCACTTAATTTTAGTCGTGCACCCCCTTAAAATGCTTCTAACGATTGTTAAAGCCATGTTGGGTCCATCGGAGTCATTCCCCAGTCCTAACAAACATCCCAATGCACTTTAATTGGAAAAATGTGTCTCAGTCCCCCTACACCTCCTAGCATTCATAGGCTAACACCTATGAAAAACTGAAAAAATAGCCTGATTCCAATCACGTGGCCCTTAAAGGGCTTCAAAACGCTGTAAAAGCCCAGCCAGGGCCAACAAATCCACTCCCTGAGTTTTTAGGGACGTCCCCATGCAATTTAATCGAGAAAAATGACCCAAGAAGCCAACACTTGCATCATCCATTGGCTAACACCTATGAAAAATTGAGAAAATCACTAGGTTCCTATCGTGTGGCCCCTAAAATGCTCCTAAAGGCTAAAAAACAATAGCTAAGGCTATCGAAGACGCTCCCCTAGTCCTTACAGACATCCCCATGCAGTTTAATTGAGAAAAATGACCCAAGAACCTAACACTTGCATCATCTATGGGCTAACACCCAAAAAAAATAAAAACAAATTACCTAATTCTTATCGCGCGGTCCCTAAAATATTCTGAAATATTGTAAAAGCCCCGTAGGGTCCACTAGAGCTACTCCCCAAGTCCATACGGACGTCCCCATGTACTTTAATTTGAAAAACTGACCTGGGCACTCGCACCCCCAGCATCCATGGGCTAACATCCATGAAAAACTGAGAAACTCATCTACTTCCAGACGTACAGCTCTTAAAATGCTCCTAAATACTGTAAAAGTTTGGTAGGGGCCATTGGACCCGCTCCTTGGGTCCTTATGGACGTCCTCATGCACTTTATTCAAAAAAATGGCCCAAGCCTCCGGCACCCCTAGCATTTGTGGGCTAACAATGATTCCTGTCGCGCGACCCCTAAAATGCTCCTAAATGATGTAAAAGCTTGAAAGGGGCATTCAGAGCCACTCCTTAGTTCCTTATGGATTTCACTGTTCATATTAATTGGAAAAATGGCTCGGGCACCCGCACCCTCAGCATTCGTGGGCTAACATCTACGAAAACTAAAGAAAATCGCATTATTCTTAACATACTGCCCTTAAAATACTCCTGAATGCTGTCAAAGCTCAGTCGGGGCCACTGGACCTTCTCCTCGGTCCTTATGGACGTCTCCATACACTTTAATCAAAATAAATGTCCCAAGCCCCTAGCACTCCCAGCAATCATGGGCGTTCCTATCACACGGCCCCTAAAATGCCACTAAACACTATAAAAGCCCAATTGAGGACACTGATACTGCTCCATAGGTCCTTACAAACGTCCTCATGCACTTTAATCAGAAAAACCATTTTTGACCCCCGACACCCCAACATCGGTGGACCTACACATAAGAAAAACTGATAAAATTACCTGATTTCGATCGCACGACCCTTAAGATGCTCCTAAATGGTGTAAAAGCCCTGTTAAGGCCACCAGAGACGCTCCTCTAATCCTTGTGGACGTCCCCATGCCTTTATTAGGAAAACAAGGCCCGCTCCCCAGGCACCCCTAGCCTTTGTGGGCTAACACCCACAAAGAATTGAGAAAATCGCCTGATTCGTGTCGCACGGCCCCTAAAATGTTCCTAAATGTTGTAAAGGCCCAGCTGAGGCCATCAAATCTGATCCATATGCCATTATGTACGTCCCTATTCACTTTAATTATAAAAAATGGCCCAATCCCATGGCACCCTCGCATTCATAGGCTAACAGCCATGAAAAACTGAGATAATCAACTAATTTCTATCGTGTGGCCCCTAAAATGCTCCTAAACGCTGTAAAATCCCATCCAAGGCCACACAATCCACTCCTTGGGTCCATACAAATGTCCCTATTTACTTCAATCGGACGTCCTAGGCCCCTGAACACCCCAGCATCCGTGGGTTAACAAACGAAATACAGAGAACATTATTAGATTCCTATCATACAACCTCTAAAATGCTCCCAAATATTGTAAAAGCTTAGCCGAGGCCATCAGAACTTCTCCCTGGGTCCTTACAGATGTCCCTATACACTTTAATCGAAAACATGGCCTTGGCCCCCAGCACCCTAGCATCCGTGGGCTAATACCCATGAAAAATTGAGAAAATCGCCTAATTTCTATCGCGCGGCCCCTAAAATGCTCCTAAATGATGTAAAAGCCTGGATGGGGCATTCAAATATACTCCTTGGGTCCTTACAGATGTCCCCATGAACTTTATTTGGAAAAAAAGTCCCAGGCCCCCTTCACCAACCAGCATCCGTGGGCTAGAAACTTTCGCAGCTCCACCTAAAGCAATTGTAACTACTCTGGTGGATCAGAGCTACTCGAAAACCACCCACGATAAAATGTGAAAAAAGACTGATTCCTATCACGCGGCCCCTAAAATGCTCCTAAATGATGTAAATACTCGGCCAGGGTCATCGGAGCTGCTCCTCGAGTCCTTTTGGACGTCCCCATGCCCGTTAATTGAGAAAAATTGCCAGATTCTAAAATGCTTCTAAACGTTGTAAAAGATCAGTCAGGGCCATAAAAGTTTCTCCCTAGGTCCTTACGGATGTCTCCATGCACTTTAATTAAAAAAAACATCCTGGGCCTCTGGCACCCCCAGCATCCATGGACTAACTAACACCTACGAAAAATTGAGAAAATCACATGATTTCTGTCGCGCGACTCATAAAATGTTCTTAAACAATGTAAAATCCTAGATGGAAAATTTGGAGCCACTCCCTGGGTCCTTGTGGATGTATCTATGCTATTTAATAGGAAAATATGGCACGTGGACTAACACACGAAAAATTGAGAAAATCGTCTAATTTCTGTCGTCCGGCCCTATAATTTTCCTAAATGCTGTAAAAACCCAGACGAGGCAACCGAAACCACTATTAGTGTCCTTACAGACGTCCCCATATTAATCAGAAAAAAATTACTCCGGGCCTTAGGCACCCCTATGATCTGTGGTCTCACACCCACAAAAAACTAAAAAATTGTCTGATCCATGTCGCATGGCCCATAAAATATTCCTTAATGTTGTTGGGGACATCAAAGCCACTCCCTAATTCCTTACTGACGTCCCCATGCACTTTAATTGGAAAAAATGTCCCTGTCCCCCTACACGTCCTAGCATCCGTGGGCAAATACCAACGAATAATTGAGAAAATCGCTTGATTCCTGTCGCACGGCCCCTAGAATATTCCTAAACTCTATAAAAGCCCGGTTGGGGAAACCAAAGCCGTTCCCCGTGTCCTTACGGACACCCCTATAATATTTAATTAGCAAAAATAGCCTGGGCCCCCGGCACCCCAGCATGTATTGCCTAACATACATGAAAAACTAAGAAAACTCCCTGATTCCTATCGCGCGGCCCATAAAATGCTCCTAAAGGCTTTAAAAGTTGGGCCAGGGACACCGGAGCTGCTCCTCGGGTCCTTACAGACGTCCCCATGTAGGTTAATCAGCAAAAAGCTCCGATCTCCCGGCACCCCAGCATTCATGGGCTAACACACATGAAAAACAAAGAAAGTCATCTGATTCTTGTCTTTCGGCTTATAAAATGCTCTTAATCATTTTTAAAGCCCGGCCAGGTCCATCGGAGCCGCTTCGCGGATCCTTAAGGACGTTCCCATGCACTTTAATTAAAAGAAATGGCCCTGGCCCCTACACCCCTTTAATCTGTCGGCTAACACCAATGAAAAATTGAGAAAATCGTCTAATTCCTTACGCGCTGCCCCTAAAATGCTCCTAAACAGTGTTAAAGAACGGTCAAGGACACCGTAGTCTCTCCCTGGGTCTTTACGGATGTCCCCATGCATGTTAGTTAGATAAAATGACATGTTCCCCTGGCACCCCAGCATCCGTGGGCTAACACACACGAAAACCTAAGAAAATTGCCTGATTCCGGTTGCATAGCCCTAAAATGCTCCTAAACAATGTAAAAGCCCCGCTAAGGCCATCAAAGATGCTCCCCGAGTCCTTAAGGACATCCCCATGAATTTTATAAGGAAAACACGTCTCGTGCCCCCGGTACCCCCTAGTATTTGTGGGCTAACACCCACGAAAAATTGAGAAAATTACCTGATTTGTGTCGCGCGGACCCTAAAATTCTACTAAATGTTAAAAGTCCGTTCGAGGCCACAGAATCCACTCCTCGGTTCCTAAAAAATGTCCCCATGTACTTTAATTGGAAAAAATGGACCAGGCCCCCGGCACCCCCAGCATCCGTAGGCTAACACATGAAAAATAGAGAAAATTGCCTTATTCCTGTCTCGCGGCCGCTAATATGATCCTAAACAATGTAAAAGCCCATCTAAGGCCACCGGAGCCACTGCCCAAGTCCTTACGGACATCCCCATTCTCTTTAATTGGAAAAAATATCCCGATCCCACTACACCTCCCAGCATCCGTGGGCTAACATCCACAAAAAATTGAGAAAATCGCTTGATTCCTATCGCACGGCCCTTAGAATGCTCCTAAACGCTATAAAAGCCTAGCCAGGGCCACCGAAGCCACTCCATGGTTCCTTATAAACTTCTCCATGATCTTTAATCAGACAAAAAGCCTAGGAACCCGGCACCCCAGCATCCGTGGGCTAAAACCCACAAAAAATAGAGAAAATTGCCTGATTCATATCGCGCGGTCCCTAAAATGCTCTTAAATACTATAAAAGCTCAGTCAGATCCATCGGATCCACTCCCCAGGTCCTTACAGACTTTCTCATGCACTTTAATCAGAAAAAAAGGCCAGTCCCCTAGCACCCCCAGCATGTGTGGGCGATACAGAAGAAAAACTGAGAAAATCATTTGATTCCTGTCATGTGGCCTCTAGATGGAGTAGAAGACCGGTTGAGGCCAACAGACCCGTTCCTCATGTCTATACAGACGTCCCTATGTACTTTTATTAGAAAACAATTCTCGAGCCATCGGTAACCCACAACATCCGTGGGCTAACACCAATAAAAAACTGAGATAATCGCCTCATACCTATAGTCTAAAACCTATCTTTAAAACTTGAAAAGGCTACTCCAAAGGACAACCAAACCCACGAGTATAAATATAGCATTAAGACCAACTCCAATGTCGCTTTATTGCCTACAAAACTTCTAGAAAACTGAACCAATATGAGAATCTAACACGAAAAGCAATTGAAACTAAGGCCACGAGTCCATATACCACTCCATGAGTGCAAATATGAGTAACCCACCAATCCAAGATCCAAACTAACCCAATAAGCAGCTTGTTAGCATATTAAACCTGCCAAAAGTGACCCAGTGGAACTTAACTGTCGCAGTAAATACGATAAGTCCACCCGCCAGTGCAAGTCTGAGCTAACCAATTAAACTCAATTAAAGCTAAGTCGGCAGGTAGCAAACAAGAATATAAACCCTTTTTTGAGAGTGACCCAAAATAAAACAAAACCACCGCAATAAACACCACAAGGAACATTACCATCTAACCACAATGACACACATGAACCTCACACCCCAAACAAGAAATCAGGAGGTAATTCCACGAATTACTTTGATTCCATCCTGAGACTAAGCCTTCTAAGAGAATTTTCTTTCACCCATGGAAGCCAAGGTCTGAATTAATAAAAGTACACCACAACAGAAGATCCAAATCAAAAATCTGACTTTTTGAACCATCGACACATCCATTGTAGTTTACCGGCAGAATGAAGGCACAACATGGAATCATTAAGATTGAAGATAGTCCAGGTTGTAAGGTAATACAAGCATGTGACTAAAAATTTTCAAACGTAGTGATTAACCATCTAAAAGTCCATAAGTCGCAAGAGCACACCAAGGAAATTCTGATAAATCAAGACTCATCAATATAAATGCTCTCCCATCACAATCATCCCTTCCCGCTACTTGTTTGTCTGTCACAAGCATAAAAAGTCCACCATTTCCTTGAATCTGATAGAACCTATTTTTACATGACGCTTCAAGCTAAAACATCACCATACTTAGAATGAACAAGGAAAAATTCCATTTTCAGCCTTCCCAACTCAACATTGCCATCTAACACCACAAGACTCAACTAGCTGAACCGATAACTTAACCATCAAACTTACCATGAAAAAGCAACCCAGCCAAATCTGAAGGGCAAACCAAACTTCGCCACCTTAGGAACTAAGAACACGAATTGAACAAAGAAAGAATCAATGAATAAAAATCCATAGTAGATCACAACGGCCATACTATACCCTTCTCTCAGGAATAACCTCACACTAGCTAATCACACTAAGAGGGGCAATCTAGGAAGGGGAAAGGACCAACTCAAGAAAACTCTAGAATGGCTAAATGAAAATTCCCCAGAACAATTAACTAAGCGCAAAATCCACAAGGTATAACTCTACCACTACTGCCATATAACAGTAACACCAATATGATCCACTACTAAAAGAAATCATCTAGGAAAGATAAATACATATATGTAGATTCAAGTAAAGATGTCATAGTAACCATAGACAAGTTATCAGGCCAAGTAAGCATGCCCACAAAAGTCTATGTAAAGTAACTACCAGATTCACAAGATAGATCTAACAAGCCACATAATCATCAATGGGTACGAAGACCCCAACACTCGAGTACTGCAAGCAAAGAAGGTTCTAGAAATAAAATTTACACAAATCTGATTGATTCCTGGAGTCTCATCCTTTATCTGACCTACAGAAGAATGGAATGGAATGTGCCCGACCTTAAATCGAACACCTGAACCACTAACCGCAAAACTTGGGGTACCACCTCTAGCTGACTATCCCTGAGCCTACGAACCCGATCTTGTTGAGCCTGTCTCCTGCGATGTGTGACTATAGGACAATCCCAAGACAAATATCCTGACTAACTACATGCATGACACCTCCTACTAACTTCAACCCGCTGAGATGGCCTGGCTGGCATAGAAGGAACCCCAGAACCTGGATGCTCAAAAGGAATACCTCAGAAGTCTATTGTGAACTCTGTCCACCGTAGGTACCATAACTTATCACAAGACTACCTGGAACCTGAGGTGCTCCCATCATGGGTCTAGTAGGTCTAGAGTGAGGCTTACCCTCGCTAGGATGATGCCTACCTTAGGGTGAGATGCTACATATATTGCGTTGATGGCAGGATCTCCTACCTCTACCTTTGTAAGTCTCTATACATGCATGCTCCACAAAACTCACATAACTGACCACCTGGGGAAAAGTATACCCCATTGCTATCAAGTGTTGTGATGCTAAATAGAGCAGCAAAATAATCCATTAATAAAACCCTAAATCAATTCTCGCTCTGTAGGAAACAAGGGGGGAGTTTATCCGAACCACTCTGGAAACTTAATCATATACTTAGAAATATGCGAAGAACCTTGCTGAGGACTAATAGATCCAGCTCTAGGATGAGAACCGCTCGATGAACCCAAAACCATGCCTATCTGTGGTGTATGCTTATCGAGACGTAAATATCCAATGGTAGATCCTAAGGAGTCAAAGTGGTCATAGATACCATCGAAGCCTATATAGTATGTGTTGATTCTCCAGCATGCCCATTGGAAATCTCGTATTATCCATCTAAGCAGGAATGAATTCAAAGAAAGTATTTAGAGGTGGATCAAATAATTTCATACGATCAGGAATCAAGAATAGAGTTTCCCTAAAACACCCTATAGCCTCCCGAAGATAGGATATGGATGTCTCTATAATGATCTGCAGGACTCTACTAGGCACTTGCTCTTATACCGATGATACTGGCGAAGCTAAGCAGTGATACCAGTCTATCACGATCCGATTTCTCAAGTCATGATGGCATCTACTATCACCCCACTAGTAGGTAAGCCTAACCCCACAGTCTGGAACAATAAGCAATGGACCATCATAAGAGAAAGGAAAGAAACAAATAATAATAAGAAAAAAAGAATAATATCAGTATAACAAGATAAACCCCAAGACTTGATATCAGTCGATAGTCGAGCTACTAAACTAAATAAGGAAGTACAAGATTTATACATATATAATAATAGTAATAATAATACAGCCTGTCTCCGAATACAAAATAAAGACTAGTCCAAGCCAAAACAGAGGGAGACAGGCAACTTTGAATGCCAAGAGCTCACCCAAGTCTCCAAAATCCAAGAGCTGCTCTGCACAATATCCAAATCAGTAGTGAAAACCCATACTATAATCTGTAGGGTGCAGAAGTGTAGAATGAGTACCAACAAATAGCACTCAATAGGAATTGGCCGACTGAACTCCAAAGATAAAGCAAGTATAAAGAACATGTGAGCAAGAATTATATATCACAAGTGACTAACAAGAATAATATAAAAACCTACAATAAGAAACATTAGATATAAGAAAGAGAGAGAAAATAGGAAACAAGCAAGGAAGCACCTGGTAGCGCCATCCCAAGACCTAAACACGACGATACACTATTAAAGGGGGAACAACTAAGTGACACTCTACTAATAGAACTAAACACAGATATCACATAAAGGCCCAAAGGACCGTATTAACTAAATCCCTGCACAAAAAAGATTAGATAAATAAGAACAAGGGTGGTAACAACCTTCAAACAAAAGACCACCCCTTATACCGCCACAAGTTCGTAAATAGTAAGACAATACTTTCGGAGCCCCTGTGTGCCTAAAAAGTTCACTCACAAATAGGTAAACCCGCACGATATTCCATACTACCGACAAGTACAAACAACTATGCTGGTGATAGGCAATGTATATATGTCTATTCATCAAAGTCCACTCTATCGTGGTGATCAGTCTCGGCCAGAAAGTAGAACCCATACATCTCTCTGGGATTATCATGGAGGGCTCGGGAATACCCCTATATACCTTTCTGGTCCCGATTCAATTCTTATATAAATATAGATATCAATCTGTATGTCTATACATCAAAGTCCACTCCATCGTGGTAATCAGAGATAAAAGTCCAAATCAGTATATAAAGGGTCAGAAATCTCTCCGACCGGGATAGTATCATAAAAATTAGCAAGCACATGCCGAGGAACGGTGTCCTGATCCACATATCGTGTTATAATGCTGAGGAACGACGGGCCGGTCTGTATATCGCATAATAATACCAAGGTACGACAGCTCGATTTATATATCGTATGATAATACCGAGGTACGATGACCCAATTTGTAAATTATATAATAATGCCGAGGTATGACGGCCCGATCTGTATCTCATATATAAGTGTCGAGAAACAATGGCCCGATCCGTATATATGTATAGCATATAATAATGCCGAGGAACGACGGCTCGATCCACATATCACATAATAATGCATATACGTGCATGTAAGACTTGGTAACATGTCAAACATCCCTCAAGTATCACCATAAAGTATGTTCAAGAGCCCCTAGGTATAAGAGCTTACACATTCCATCACTATTCAGCCTATAGAAGGCTCGAGGGTCGTAGTTCAACTATTTTAAGACCCTTATCATTCAAGGGTGAGTACAACTCATGAGTCACATCTAGAACCTATAAATGGAACTGTCTCTAACTCATATCATACATTGTTTCACTTACCTTAAGCCATTTCAAGAAAAGGAAGAGATAGGCTTCACGTGTATTACTTTTTATCACGTAAAAGGCTTATAAGACCATAACTCAACCATCGCAGGAGTTCTAACATCAAGAAGTGACTAAGATTAATGAGTCATGCTCGGGGTTCTAAGAATGGAACTACCTCCACATTACACATACCAACCACTTATGACTAAGACATGCCACAAGAAAAAAAGAGTTAAGCTTTACATACACTACTTTTCAGCATATAGAAGACTTGAGAAATAGGAGCTTCACTACTTTAAGAGTCTTAACATTCAGAAGTGAACACGAATTATGAATCATGAATCATGTTCAGAGCTTATGAATAGAGTTACCCCAAGCTTCATACACATATCATTTGTCACTTAAATCTAAGACATGCCCAAAAGAAAGAAATGATAGGCTTTAGATACCTTTTATGGACTTCTCTTAATCACATTCACGTCATCATCCTCCAAACCTATTTAACATAGAAGTAATATGAATATTAACAAACCTTGTCTTTCCAGTACCTTAGGTTACACACGAGTATTTATAGAACTCATCCCCTCGCTTGCCTTCTTGACTAGTTCCTTAACTAGTTAAAGAGTTAACGAAAACCGGGCAGCATCTCCCCTATGATGTGCCCTATCCAAATTTCCAATTACACTCCTAAAACCTAAAGCCAACCAATAAAAATCACCTGCAGCATGTGTTTAAGCAATTCACATCAACCATATACAACATAAACTCCAAATGACTCGCTCAAAACTACGATACCAAAAGAGGGTTTCTAGTTTCAATTTTACAAAACCCTTAATTACAGCACCCACACCTATTTAAACACATGTTACATCACCCTAACAGACAACCACATGACCAGCAGCAGTCCCCACATGCACAACACCTCATTTCGACTACAATTTAACTATAACGATTTAAATTTAGTTTATTTTGAATGTCGACCATTTCCATAATTTTATAAACTTCCAGAAGCCTAAAAGGTGTGTAATACACCCTATAACAATACCATAAACTTCAAATTAGAAGGGAAGACCTTACCTTACCCGAAATTGGTCAAAACTCGCCAAAATTGCGCCTCGAAACTTCTCTAGCGCGATTTAAACGTCGTGGCTGCTTGCTGTCCGATTTGTGCTGCACCAAGCCATGATTTTATACTAATAATACCTCCATATCATCGTGTTATATTCTACATAATTAATTTATGGAACAAAATTGGGACTTACCTTATTTTTTTTCCAAGCCATCACGTTTTTCTCTCTAGGTTAGGGTTTGTTCTCTTCACTCCTTAGCTGTTTTTTTTGAGACAAACTGAAGTATATGTTACATATACATATATATGGGTGGTCCTAGGAGGTGACACGTATCATCCCCTAAGGGGGACACATGTCCAGCCTCTATTGGGCCACCGTATCCATGCACTCAAGGAGGGGCTGCCACATGGCAGTGGGGCCCACCTCTCCCCAAGCAGGTGGGTCACCTGCTTGCTTGAGGTACTGTCACGTGTCACTCCTTCATTGGCTACCATGTGTCATTTTTTTTCCCTTCCCCATGGGTTCGTAATCTCGTCTTATTTTAAGAACCTATGTAGTCCTTGCTACGTAAGCTTAGTATGTACTTAAGTAGCTTAAGTATGTACGACTTCTATGTTAGTAGTTTACGTAGGTAAATCGAGTCCTCTGACTCGTTACTTAGCCTCCAACTTCTTCTGGATTCTTATAGCCATATTTCCAATCTTCCCTACTATAGAGCATCACATTCTCCCTTCCTAAGAGTTGTTTACTAGTGTCATAGATTATCCGTCTCACATGATAACTTCTAAGAAGCTTAAGAGACATTCCGAGCTCAAGAGTGGGGTGTAAGAACTGTCTCGCTATCAAAAATAGAAACTACATAACAATATGGGACTAACGACACCTATGTCGATGTCATGAAATTTGAACCAGATATCAGGCTAAAAATTGACCCTCTCAGCTCGACAACAAAATAGAAGGGAGTGTAATTAGATATCAAATTCTTCGAAAATATCACTTTAAAGAACAAATCAGAGAACCAAGGTCCATAATAGGTATTAAACAAGGAAATAGAGCTAGAATAATCTATAAACAGTGAGAAGGAAGAGAAATACCTTAGAATCAAGTGTAATTATCAAGAATTTAGAAAAAGCGCCTTAGAACGAGTTCAACAATGGTAGAAATTATGAAGCTCAATGGTGAAGAAATAAAGAGAGAAAATACTTAAAGTGACAGCAATCGTCGCCTATGCAGACCACTAGTCGTCGGTACAGCATCGATGAAGCAGAAGAAGATCGCAGGAGCGGAGGAAGAAAATATCCCCCAGCTCTGTCAGGGCAAATCAAATTTAATAGGAGTGCCAAGGCTCTGCATGCACGAGATCTTTGAACCAACCAAGCTCAGCAAGCGTAGTCACTACTAACATCATCAGTTATTGTTGGTGTGGATAGCTCTTCATCGAAGCAAAGCAAGCTCTACAGGAGTGGCTAGATCAACAACTGATCCTAAGTAAATTCCTTCTAGACCAAACTGAATGTTTCAAAGCTAACGGGCTGTCAAAAATCTCATCTAAACTCGTTCACCAGGATTGTTGCTTGAAGTCAACTCTTTTAACATAATAACTCCAAACTAGGGAAAACTCTCCCAAACCTCTCTTAACACTCTCATGAAGAATGCACCCATCTCAACAAATCAAACACACAATATAGAAACTACGAGGAGGAGCAAAATAGTAAAAGTGCATAAAAACACAAAAGGCTAACCAAGAGGGTCATCCCACACCAACAATAATGCTGCCTCAAATCACGATATATCTTTGTTGCACTCGGATGAATAAAATATCTAGAACAACGAGACTCTTACAAAAATAATTGAATTAGATCCCCAACTCTAGGAACACAAATGCAACTATCAATCTTCAAAGCACCCTTCAATCTAAGGTCGCCTTCCTAACCTCGCATCTCAGTACACTATCTCAAATCACCCTCAACCTTGCATCCTCAAACTGATGACATTGACTCAAGCCAAAACTTACAATTAGAGAACTTGGCATACAATTATTGATCCCACGAAATCTAAAGCACAACCCTCAAATGCTACTCATGTTTCTCTTTATTCCCTGAGTACACTAGATGTGATCAATGAACACTATCACAAAAGAGTCCAAGTAGGGCATGGAAGTTAGTGAGACACCTCAAGAGGTTGGCATGGAAGTTAGGCTTGGTGCCCAGGCCATCCAAAAGAGAAGTAGTTGCAAGTATCTTGGGTTTCTCATGTAAGACAGCGGAGAGATTGACGATAATGTCACACATCGTATTGGGTTAAGGTGGATGAAATGGAGGCTCACTTCCGGAGTGCTATGTGACAAAAAAGTGCCACCAAAACTTAAGGAAAAGTTCTACAAAGTGGTGGTTAGACCGGCTATATTGTATGGGGCGGAGTGTTGGCCAGTTAAGACTTCTCATGTTCAAAAAATGAAAGTTACCGAGATGAGAATGTTGAGATGGATATGTGGGCACACCAGGAGTGATAGGATTAGAGGCTATTTGGGACAAGATGGGAGTGGTCTCGGTGGAAGACAAGATGTAGGAAATGCGATTGAGATGGTTTGGACATGTGAAGAGAAGAGACACAGATGCCCCAATGCGGAGGTGTGAGAGAATGGCCATGGATGGTTAACTAAGAGGTAGGGGTAGGCCGAAAAAGTACTGGGGAGAGGTGATTAGACAGGACATGGCACAGTTACAGCTTACCGAGGATATGACCTTAGATAGAAGGGTGTGGAGGACCCACATTAGGGTAGAAGGATAGTACATAGTCTCATTATTCTTTCCTATTCGTAGGTGTATTAGAGTATTACAACTTCGTGTGCTCTAATTTCTATTATTTCTGTTATTTCTATTTTTGTTATTTCTATTATTATTTATTACTTTTTATATTTTGATTACTCTATTTTATGTGTGACACTTTTGTTATTTGTTTTTCGCATAACGCTTTTAATTTCTTAACCTTATCTGATATTTTTTATGCTTTTATTGAGCCGAGGGTCTCCAAAAAGTAACCGTCCTACCTTGGTAGGAGTAATATCTGCGTACACTCTACCCTCCCCAGACCCCACGTTGTGGGATTTTACTGGGTTGTTATTGTTATTGTTGTTGTAATCATTATGAACATATGATGCGTGACCAAATAACTTCAAAAGCATAAAGTGAAAGCATAAAAACATTTAATAAGGTAAATGTATCATAAACACATCGTCTAATAGCTTATAAGAAAAACATAGTTGCTTTGTGGGATATTAACCATAACCAACATTCAAGACTATGTGGGCTATAATATGGAATCTGATGTAACACCCACATTAAGAAGATAGAGGCTACTTATCAAGGTAAACTCCGAATCATAATCATAACATGTGCTATATATGGATCCATTATCTAGGCCAATTAAGAAAACCTACAGGGACAACATGGTTTGAGACTAGGGGTTGCTACTAGAGACTCCCTTACCAAGTCTCCACCACAAAATACTCTTGGTACTTAGTTAATCTGAACGGAATATTAAATTATTAACATTAGGAAAGGCAAATATGTACCAATCCACATTCATAAAATACATCATAAGAATAGATCCTTAAAAATCATGATCATAACATAATTCATATAGACACCTACCTTTCTACGCAACTAAATCATGACTTCTTCATACTGTGAGAAAACCTTTCACAATTCATTCATTCATACTTGAAAACATATTTGGAAAATACTTCATAGCTTTTCATAAATCATTCGTAAACCATTCATAAATTCTTGATCATACATTCATAGTTCATAATTGGAAATCATAGCATTATGCATGGGTCCATGTGAAATCAATGTAAAATCAAGTAGTAATGTAAATTCATGCATAATCAAGTGAAGCAATCTTAATTGGATCAATATAGAAAGGACCCACGAAGAATTGACATAAAACCTTGGGTGAAATTGAATTGGGAGAATTGAGTTCTTTTGAGACCCAATGGATGAATGGAATCCATTGGTGAATTCCCACATACCTGGAGCAAAAGTTTGAACTAGTTTCTTCAATGGAAACTTGAAGACTTGAGCCCTAGTTCTTGCCTTGAAGAGTATTTGAGATAATAAATTCTAACTTGGGAGAATAAGGATTTTGGAGGGTTGGGAATCAGTTATAGTTTAGGAATATACTCTAAAAAGTCCAAGTATAGGAATTAAAACAATAGAAAAAGACCCAAATACCCTTAACATAAAATTGACGAGTACGACTTCACGAGCCACATATATGGTCCTTATAAACTTTTATGGACCATATAGTAGTCCTTAGAAATGAAGGAGATCAAGGTATAGGTGAGGGGGACTTTGACGAAGGGGTTTACGGATCGCGCAACATTTGATGAGTCATAGAAAGTCCTTGTGAAGACACCCTTAAGCAAATACTGCAACCCCCTTTCTATAATTTGGTCTACGGGTCGTAGTGGCTTTTACGGGTCATAGACCCTGTCATAAACCCAAACTTGCTTTCCAACTTCCAATCCTACTTTCAAGAAACCCCTTTATGGGTCGTGATTCTTTTCACGGTTAGTATAAGGGTCTGTAGAACCCTCTTCCTCTTGCCATTTTCTAGTGGTCTTTGTAAGGTTGGGTCTACAATCTGTAAGACCTTGTACGGACCATAAGATCTTCTATATAAGGTCACTTGACCAAATGTTCACTGGGGACTTTCTATGGTTGGTCTCCAAGGACCTTAACTTTTATATGGTCCATGAAAGGATCTCATACAAACCATAAAACTATAATTTTTATGTGATTCTCCTTTTGTTTGACTTTTCAAATTCCGGAATCTTACAATATATATCCCTTGGGAAAATTCTTCCTCTAATGGGACTTAAGCTAGAATGAATAGAGTAGAAAAGAAACATAACGACCCAACATGAATGCAATAACACATCAAAATACATAAACCAAGGAGTAATCAAACCCAAGATAAAACATGACTTCAAAACGCATTTCATGAACATGCATTCATATGAAAACATGGGAATGACTAAAATATATGAATTCAAAGGAGTGAATTATGAAGGAACTTAATACCTCAAGTTGCGATGAAAGGAAAGAGATAAGGATAACGAGACATCATATCAGCTTCAGCCTCCCATGTAGTACCCTCAACTAGCTAGATCCTCCAAAGAGCATTCACGGATGTGACTTTTTTATTCCTCAACTTTCAAACTTGACGACCTACAATCTCAACGAAAACCTTTTCATAAGATAAACTCTCCTTCAAACCAAAGTTGTCCACTGGCACAATAAAGGTAGTATAACCAACACACTTTTACAACAAAGAAACATGAAATATTGGATTCACCGATGCCAATTAGGCCACCTTGCCAAAGCGCCTCAAAAGCTGATGTAGGCCCATATCAGAGTGAGAGTCAGATCCTACATTATGAGATAATATAGGCAAAAGTATGTGTTAGTCATGAAATGTACTAAGTATGTGAGAAATATGCATAAATATGAATAAACGGACATAATCAGTATGAATATGTGATGCGTGACCAAATAACTTCAAAAGCATAAAGTAAAAGCATGAAAACATTTAATAAGGTCAATGTATCATAAAAATATAGTCTAATAGCTTATAAGGAAAATATAGTTGCTTTGTGAGTTATTAACTTTAACCAACATTCAAGATTGTGTGAGCTATAATGTGGAATCTAATGTAACACCCACATCAAAAAAAAGGCTACTTGTCAAGGTAAACTCCGTATTATAATTATAACATGTACTATATGTGGATCCACTATCTAGGCCAATTAAAACAACCTACAGGGACAACGTAGTTTGGGACTAGGGATTGCTATTAGAGACTCTCTCACTAAGTCTCCACCATAAAGTCCTCTCGGTACTTAGTTAATCCAACAGAATATTAAATTATTAACATTAGGAAAGGCAAACATGCACTAATCCACATTCATAAAATACATCACAAAAATAGCTCCAAGAAAATTATGATCATAACATAATTCATGTAGACACTTACCTTTCTAAGCATCTAAATCATGATTTCTTCATACTCTGAGAAAACCTTTCACAATTCATTCATTCATACTTGAAAACATATTTGGAAAATACTTCATAGCTTTTCATAAATCATTTGTAAACTATTCATAAATCCTTGATCATACATTTATAATTCATAGTTGTAAATCATAGTATTATGCATGGGTCCATGTGAATCAATGTAAAATCAAGTAGTAATGTAAATTCATGCATAATCAAGTGAAACAATATCAACTGGATCAATATAGAAAAGACCTATGAAGAATTAACATAAAACCTTGGGTGAAATTGAATTGGAAGAATTGAGTTATTTTGGGACCCAATGGATGAATGGAATCCATTGGTGAATTCTCACATACCTGGAGTAAAAGTTTGAACTAGTTTCTGCAATGGAAGTTTGAAGACTTAAGCCCTAGTTCTTGCCTTTGAGAGAATTTGGAAAACCTTGAGATAATAAATAATAACTTGGGACAATGAGGGTTTTGGAGGGTTGGGAATCAGTTATAGTTTAGGAATACATTCCAAAAATGTCCAAGTATAGGAATTAAAATAATAGAAAAAGACCCAAATACCCTTAACATAAAATTGACGGGTACGACTTCACGAGCCACTTATATGGTTTGTATAAACTTCTACGGACCATATAGTAGTCCGTAGAAATGAAAGAGACCAAGGTCTGGGGAAGGGGGACTTTGACGGGGGGTTTACGGATCGCGCAACATTTGATGGGTCATAGAAAGTCCCTGTGAAGACATCCTTAAGCAAACACCGCAACCTTTTTCCATAATGGGGTCTACAGGTCCTGGTGGCTTTTATGGGTTGTATACCCTGTCATGAACCCCACCTTCCAAGCCTACTTTCATGGGACCCATTTACTGGTCATGGTTCTTTTCACGGTTAGTATGAGGGTCCGTAGAACCCTCTTCCTCTTGCCATTTTCCAGTGGTCTTTCTAAGGTTGGGTCTACGGTCTCTAAGACCTTGTACGGACCGTAAGATATTCCGTATAAGGTCACTTAACCTTATGTTCATAGGGAATATTCTATGGTTGGTCTCTATGGACCTTAAACTTTTACATGGTCCATGAAACAATCTCGTACAGACCATAAAGCTGTAATTTTTATGCGATTCTCCTTTTGTTCGACTTTGTAAATTTTGGGGTCTTTCAATATATCCCTATTGGGAATATGCTTCCTCGAATGGGACTTAAGCTAAAATGAATAGAGTAGAAAAGAGACACAATGAACCAACATGAATGCAATGATACATCAAAATGCATAAACCAAAGAGTAATCAACCCCAAGCTAAAACATGACTTCAAAACTCATTTCATGAACATGCATTCATATGAAAACATGAGAATAACTGAAACACATGAATTCAAAGGAGTGAATCATGATGGAACTTAATGCCTTAAGTTGTAATGGAAGGAAAAAGATAAGGATAATGAGACATCATATTAGCTTCAACCTCCCATGTAACACCCTCAACTAGCTCGTTCCTCCAAAGAACATTCATAGATGCGGCTTTTTTGTTCCTCAACTTTCAGACTTGACGATCTAGAATCTCAACCAGAACCTCTTCATAAGATAGACTCTCCTTCATACCAAAGTTGTCCATTTTCACAATAGAGGTAGGATAACCAACACACTTCTTCAACAAAGAAACATGAAACACTGGATGCACCGATGCCAATTTCGAAGGCAAATCCAACTCATAGGCCACCTTACCAAAGTGCCTCAAAATCTTACATCTGGATAGGACTTTTGTCATCTTGCTTTGAAAAGCATCTGACTTGCATCAATTATCAAGTTTTGAAATTATTATTTGCGTATTAATTGGTGTTTTAGTCTAAATTTTTGTTATTTGTTAGTGCAAATCTCCATTGTATAACAAATATTTTGATCATCTATTCATAGGTTTAATTATTGCTGGAAATGAATTTTTCGTGAAAAGAAAGTGGCGTGGAGTCGTCATTAGCACCTGGAGTGTTTGAGATACCTGGAGAGCCAACTGGGCTGCCTCACGTTTCTTCAAGTGATGACACTCTTTTCCCTTGCCTAGTAGCTACTAATACAAAATCACATAAAAATATTGGTTTTGGTCAATGGTTTGAAGGAAGAGAAATTCACAAGTTATTTAGGGACAAAGTATTACTATGGAAAAGTTACTAAATTTGATGAGGAAACTGGTTGGTTCAGGGTGAAGTACGAAGATGGCGACCTCAAAGATCTTGAGTGTCATGAGTTGGAAGAAGTTCTTTAGCCTTTGGACATTAATATTGCATTGAAAATGTAGTTACAAAGATCATTAAGAAAAAACAAAGATCTATTTAGAAATATAGGGGTAACTTAAAATCAAGGTGTAAGAAATGACAAAGACATGGAGAAGAAAAAAGTCATATTTATGTAGAACGATGGGCATGTCAAACATGGCATGGAGTACTTTTAGCTGCTAGAAGTTGGAAATCCCAACTTTAAACTTTTAGCTTCTCTTTTTTGGTGGTTATTTTAGCTTAAAATAAGTGTTTAAAAGCACTTTTGTTTATCTTACTCAAACATTATATGTCACGATCGAATTTTCCAAGTCATGATAGCACCTACCATAACCCACCAGTATGTAAGCCAACCCGTAACTCAGAATAGTAAGTAATGGGTATAAGTGTAGAAACAAATCAAGAACAACAATTTAACAGAAAAACTAGAAGAAATAAGCATAAGCATAACATATATATACAAAGACATAAGATTCCTCCCCGAACCTGGAAGTCACAAATACATAACTACTACAAAAATAGAGTGCAAGTCCCAAAAGTGGACCAAAACATACTGACTTGTCTCAAAATACAAAAGACTAGTCAACTAAATACATATGGAGATAGAGCGACAACTGCTGGCTTGATGTTGATAGCTGGTGCTCAGACTTGTATCACAAAGCATATACAGAATATAGTATGAGTATCAAAACAACAGGTACTTAGTAGGCATCATAGACTGACTCAGCAAGAAAAGTAAAAGTAATATGAAAAGCAGGAATTAAATAGAACAGAGGTCAAAGACCGGAAGTCTAACAGAAATGAACACGAGTGTATAAAGAACCGAAATGAAGTAATTATGTAGATAACTAAAACCTAGTTGGACCCCCATAAGCCCAGAAGGTATATTCGTGTGTAAGTTTAAGTAAAAACTCAAGTGGACCCACATAAGCCCTAAGAGTACACAGAAGAGGTAAGGATCCAACCAAAGGAGATTAGTACATTCTGAAATGAAAAGCCAACCTTAGACTTGAGCCGTGGCTAAGGCACCCTAAAGAACCCAACTAGAATCACCATGTCAGGACTTGAACCCGACGAATAAGGGTGATGCTTGGACTCCAACCGAGACTAATAGAGCTGCGCCAGGACTCCAACTGTTGCTAAGAGATACATCAACACTTCAATTGTGGCTAAGAGATACGCTAGTACTTCAACCATGGCTAGGAGGTATGCCAGGACTTCAACCATGGCTAAGAGATACGCGAGGACTTTAATTGTGGCTAAGAGATACGCCATAAATTCAATTGTGGCTAAAGAGATAACGGAACCCGACCTTAAATCATGCACTAATTTGAGTAACCAGAGAGGACATCCCATGCCGAGTTCTATCAATAAATCACTCCAAGCTCGACCGCATTTAATTTTGATAAAACAATGATGCCAGAACACACAACTAAGCGATCACCGCTCCCAAACATCGAGAGAAGTATGGATGATATATCATAAGAGTTGAGTTACCGCTTAGTTAAGGCCTAACTATTAGAATCAAGTCTGTTGTATCAGTCTACAAGGAGCTAAGTTGTTCTAAGTGACATTGGGAGAATCTCTACGGCCTATCAGCTCTAAAATATGCAAGTATAGGGAAAGAACTAGTCTACATCTAAACTAAGGCCAAACATACTCTCAACATCAATAGGAAACAAGTATTATTCATGCCACAAGGTAAGGATAATCGTAAAAGAAGAACAACGCGCCAACAAGTCCCTAAACACCCAACAATAAGACTATAACATGAATTCAAAGTTACTAGGCATGATCAACTATCTATCCAAGACAAATTCCAACTAATCAACATACATTTACATTCTTAAGCTCAATCTAAAGGATAAGAAGTCATAGCCTACCTTGAAGCAAATCGCACATGCTTCAAATTCACAACTCTAGAGTTTTTCCCTTCTGAATGGTTTCCAAACACTGCCACACTATTAAAATAGGATCACAATGTCAAAACAGTCGTTTAGACACTAAAATCACATTAATCGAAGATTAATCCAAAATTAAGTCTAAAACGAGATTGTGGGGGCCACACTGGAAATTTCATAATTGACTCCGTCAAAAGGTCCAAATGAGCTTACTGAACTTGTGTCCTAAAATGAGACACAATTCAACTCGAAAACCATCAATTTCATCTCAAGATAGAATCAGCCAAGGTAACTCCATTAAAAGGCAAGAAGAGGTCTGTGAAGTAAGGAATTACCTTACAAACGATGCTACAATGCCTTACTGAAGGTCCCCGCACGATGATCCAACACTACCTAACAAAAATCACCAAAATCCCTAAAATATTGAGCTCAAAACACCTAAAATTGAACTTGAAATAATGGGAAAAGAGACCCTAAATGGTCTTTAACTTAGTTGCAGGTACCGCAAAAATAGCCACTTACCTCACTAAAGCGGCTGGCCACACACAAGCGACCTTCGCTAAAGGGGAGCCATGTTCTCTAAGGTGAAGCCAAGACCTTTTAAGAGGCTGGCAAGCAAGCCGGCTATAGCCTAAAGTGGAGCCTTAGCCGCTAAAGCAAGGCCAGGGCCACTAAAGTGAGGTCAGAGCCGTTTAAGAGGCTGGCCCTCGCTGGCCTAGTCATCTAAAGCAGAGCCATAGCCGCCTAAGCGGTAATCTCTTAAGCGATTTCAGGGCCACTAAAGTGGTTGCACCAGTAGGACGTACTAGAAAATTTAGTTAACTTCTAACGGACTCTGCTCAGGTGCTCAGGATTGATTTGCAACCCCGTGCATGTAAATGAGATATGCTACCCCACTAAGTTTAGTATTCTAGACTCAACAGAGCCGTCGAAACTTTTATCCAAGGTCATCTCAAAGAAAAGTGAATCCCACACCCAAGCACCATTTTAAGTTAAATTTCATAAGAGGACTCAGGATTAGCCAAGAATCCTCGGGATCCACACAAAAGGTCCTTCTAGACCAAACTCGACATTTCGGAGCTAATGAAACCATCAAAATTATATTTTGAGGCTGTGTACCTGATGTTTTGACCAAAGTTAATTATTCAAGTTTCAAAAGCTCTAAAATGGAAAAACTTGTATAAAACCAAATGAACGATTATGTGACCCAACTGTCAGTCCCGATAAGTCTTAAACGACTTGGGATCGCTATAGGAACACTATAATTGACAAAAAGAAGGCAATATCAAAGAAATGATCT
Organism: Solanum dulcamara; assembly: GCF_947179165.1. NCBI lineage: Eukaryota > Viridiplantae > Streptophyta > Magnoliopsida > Solanales > Solanaceae > Solanum > Solanum dulcamara. The sequence continues at coordinate 62,898,139 of NC_077242.1, forward strand.
GGAGGATCATTATACTATAAGAACCTTAAAAACTATTTTTGCTTGAAAGAACTTAAAATAATCAAATCGTGATGGGCTCTTAGTAGGCGTTTGGCCATAGATTCCAACTTTTTTGCACTTTTTTTTCTGAAATCTATATTGCTCGAATTGAAAGTGGAGTTGTATTTGGTTTTACTTTTTTGCAAAAAATATTTGTAATATTAGAATGTAATAAATACAACTTCAAAAGTGAAAAGTGAGTTGGAATACAAGTTATGAGTTATTTTTCAAATTTGAAAGATAACTTCAAGTCGGATTTATAATTTTCATTGCAAAACATTGATTTTTAAATAAAGTTAAAAGTATTTTGAAAAAAGGTGAATAATTTTTGTTTGCATTGTTGAAAAGATTTAGCTTCAATTTTCTGTTGGTATTGTTGGAAAAGTTTAGCTTCAATTTTTGACTCTATTGTTGAAAGAATTTACCTCCAATTTCGGGCTGATGATGAAGCTCTTTGTTAAATAAATTAGCCCACCTAATTTTAGAAATTAATTAATTAGGTTATATAAGTCCAAAAGAATATTTAAAGAAAAAGAGAAAATAGTGAATAAATAGAAAGAAATAAAAAAAATAATGATGTGGTGCTTACATGGCTATGACATGGCGGGTGAGAGTGATATTATAATCTGAGGGTGATATTTAATTCACTTGAAAGTTGTTAACGGAGATAAATAAACGTCCGCATAGTTAAAATACTAAAGTAAGTATTGTTGCAAAGTTCAAGGGTTATTTGATATATTTACTCATTAAAATTGTATCATTCTTGTATTACAAATGTATTATAAGTGTGTTATCTAAAATATTATGATTGGTATCACTAAGAAGAGAGTGAAGTCTACAATATATTTTATAAATGTATTATTCATGAATAAAACACATATTATATGTGTCTTATAAATTATTTTGATTTGTATCACCAAGAAAAAGAATGATTTTGCCATATGTATTAAAAATGTATCGTGCTTGTATTATAAATATATTATAAGCGTGTTATCTAAATTATTCTGATTGATATCACTAATTAATGGATATGTATGTATTATAAATATGTTGTTCATGATTTTAATATAATACAATTTAAATACAATTATGAAAATTTCATCTTCTTCGAGATTTAAACTAATTTTTACTCCTAAAATCAATTTTAAACTTAATCAATCCCCCTTAAAATTGATATATAAACTCCACATGCTATTTTTTTCCTAATTAGCTGTAAGAACAACACATCCAAACTAATCACAAATTCATAAAATTCAAATAATAAATTCAATGCTTGAAGCTTTTTAATGGCCCTCAATGGTGAACCCTTGCTACTGTAGTTTTAGAGATTTGAAATTCCTACTTGCACAAATAATTTTGTACAAAATTTGGGTCTTTGCATTTTTCTCCTTGTTATTTTTTGGGTGAAAATCAAAACATGGACGATAGTCGATTTGAAGATATGAATATTGAAAAATGATTTCTTGGGTGATAATTGTGGAGAAGAAGAAAAAAATGAGGAAAAGCCATGAGTGTGAGAGAAAATGACACACAGAGAGAGAAGAGAGAAATCTTTTTTGGAGTGTTGTATTATTTTAAATTTTAAAAATTGATACATTTAGTTAAAAAAATTATTGTCATGATAAGTATTTTATTAATGTAGCATACTTAGGTGATTTGCCTTAAGTTTTTGATTATCCAATGAAGGCATATTGCATACTATCATTAAAGTTGAATTTCATTGCTTAATAATGTAATTCTTTTGTTTTTTTTGAAAATATATTTTTTAATATTAGAATGAATGAGCCAATCATGAACTTAACTAATATGAGTAATATCATTAAAATTGAATAATTTCATTGTTGAATACGATTATAAGCAAATCTCGCTTATACTGATCAATGATGTTAGAAATAAGAGATAAGTGTTAAAAACATATTTAAACTATTTTCTTTTTTTGAGTTTCATACCTAAACTATAGGGAGTGTGAGTTTCATACTTAAAATATCACTTATTAGTTTGAGAAACACATCTCTCTATTTTATTCAATTCTCATCATGGTGTGTATACTACACTCTCTCTTTTATTTAAAAAATGTGTCACATCACACTCCACATGGACAAAATATTCACACCCTCCCCCACAAAAAAAATTATAAAATAAAATATAAAATCTTTTTCTTATCCCACTCCACCACTTTCTTTCACCACACCCCAACCCAATTTTTTAGTTTTATTTTTAATTTTGAAAATTCTCTTATAAAAGTTTGTTTAAAAAATTCTTACTCCATCCCCTCCCCCTCAAATAATACTTTAGATATTATTTTAAAAAAATATATCCCTCCACACCATACCCTTCACTTCCAAAAAAAATTCTCAGTTTGTATTAGATATATACATATGATTTTAGGAAAATATTTTTTACTTGCCGCAAGACTTTTTCTTAAAATACAATTTTTATTTCTGTTATATTTGGTATGCAAGTAGAAAAAAATATTTTTCTAAAAATATATGTACATATCTAACTCAAAATGAGAACAATGTAAAAAATAAAAATAAATTAAGAGCGGAGGGATAGATTGGTGTGTATAAAAATAATAACAATTTTTTAGGAATAAGTGGGGGAGGGAGTGAAGTACGAAATTTTTAAAAAAAATTTAATAAAAAAAAATTAAAAAATAAAAGGACAAGGATTGTTTGGGGGGAGGGGTGGTAGAGTGGGTGAGAAAAATATTTTATAAAAATATTTTTTTTTTTAAAAAAAGTAACTTCTTTTTTTTGGGATAAAAATATTCTAGTCTTTATCTTTTAATTAATATTAATAGTTTATTTATTTATTGTCAATGTGAAATATTTTATTTATATGGAATGCCATGTAGCAAGATTTTTGCAAAAAGTAGAGAGTGCATTACACACCACTGATGTGTGTTTCTCAAACTAATAAGTGATAGTTTAGTTATGAAACTCACACTTTCAATAGTTTAGATATTAAACTCAAAAAAAAGGATAATTTATGTGCAGTTTTGCCACTTATGTCTACAAATAATGAAATACTTTTTTATCAAACATTTGAGCAATGTTATAAAATTATGATTGTAAATTATTATATTTAGAGGAAACCCATCGGTGGCCCCCTCAAGTTGGCACCAACTTTCACTTCGACACCTCAACTAGACCTTGTTCATTTTAGACACCTCAAGTAAGGCTCCGACATGTCATTTTGACACTTTGTACTGACTTGGCACATTGCGTGTGCTGCACCCATTTTAAGCACATGAAAAATATTTTTTTCTTTAAAAATATTTTTTTTGTTCTTCTTCTTCTTCATTTCTGCCATCATTTCTTCTTCTTTTTCTTCTTCATTGTGTGTTTTTCTTTTACAAATCCTTTTTACAAAACACAATCTTTCTCCCTTTTCTTCAACACCCATTTGCCCAAAACCCATAAATTCTCCTCCCCCAATCTCTCCAGACGATTCAAGAATCGTTGATAGACTTGTTCACATATTCACTAAGCCTCTTGATTCATCAAAAAATCAAGAACTTGATGAGTTGGGTTCAAATATTACTACTTGTATTGTTGAAGTTATTCTTAGAAATCTGAGAAATTGGAGAATAGCCCATTTGTTTTTTAATTGGACTTCGAATTTTGTTGTGGATTCTTTAAGGTTTGAATTCTTTAACAATTTCAAAGAAAATAATTTTAGATTTGTATTAATCTTGCCGGAAAAAATGGAGGTTCATCAGATTTTTTGATCCAATTTGATTTGTATTTTTGTTTCTCATTATAGTTCCATTTTTTCATCTTTAGATGATATGGATAGCGTTGAGTGGGTGTTGGAGGAGATGAAGATTTGGTGGGGTGGGAGGAAGGGTTGGGGTTGGGGTGGGTGGGGTTGGAGAAGATGACGGCGGAGTGGGGGAGCGGTTGGGATTGGGGTGGGTAGGGTTGGAGAAGATGATGACGGGGTGAGTGGGGTTAATAGTTGTTAATTTTTATTTTTTAAAAAAAATATTTTTTTTAAAATGCCACGTGCCATCAAATTATTGGTCATTTTTTCTATTCAAAAGTCATTATTTGATAATAATTATATATATATATATATATATATATATATATATATATGTTACGTGTCTTTATTTAATTTGCTATTTTTGACACGTCAGGTGAATGCATTACACACACTTAATATATTTTGGTGAGTGTCAAAATGACACATCGGAGCCTTACTTGAGGTATCTAAAATAAACAAAGCATAGTTGAGGTGTCTAAGTGAAAGTTGGTGCCAACTTTAGGGGGCCACCGATGGATTTCACCTTATTTTTATCAATTATACAATTCATGATTATTATTTTTACAAAATGTGTTCTTACTTAGAAAATTAAAATATTATTTATTTAAAAATAATATATCATTATTTTTGATAATATTAATTACTATAAATGTATTTCCAATACTATGTAAAATAATATATATCTTGAATACCTAGTGATAAATAAATTTTAGAAATAGTTTTATATAAGCATTTATTTGTCAAATATTAATGTTTAGTTTTTGATGATTAGTTTCTAATTCTATAATTTAAAAGATTTAGCTGTATAATCACACTAGTGCAACCAGATATGAAATTTGTAATTACACTATAAGTAAATTATAACAAATGAACAAATTTTTATACTACTATATGTGTAATTACTATCATAATATTTACATCAAATTTAGGGCTCATTTAATATAAAATCATGATATAAAATTATATGAGATTAAGTTGATATTTTATTTAGACATGCAATTTAAATTTTTAACTTGTATTTTCGCTCTTACATATAAAAATTTCATAACAACAACAACAGCCCAGTGAAATCCCACATCGTGGGGTCTGGGGAGGTAAAGTGTACGCAGACCTGACTCCTACCAATGTAGGACGACTGTTTTCGAAAGACCCTCGGCTCAATAGAAACATAGAAAAAGGTCAGACAAGAATATTAAAAGTAGATAAGTAGATAACGAAAGCGATCCAAACGATAGTATAATCAAAGCACAAAAAACAGTAGATATTATTAGATAATACCATAAATAACATAAATCAGAGTACAAGAAATCATAGTGCGTTAATACGCCTACGAATAAGGGGAATAATGCTACTATGTACTAGCCTTCTATCCTAATGTGTGTCCTCCACACCCTCCTATCTAAGGTCATGTTCTCGATAAGTCGTAAATGCGTCATGTCATGTCTGATCACCTCTCCCCAATATTTCTTCGGCCTACCCCTATCTCTTCTGAAACCATCCATGGCCAACCTCTTACATCTCCGCACTGGTGCATTTGGGACTCTCCTCTTCACATGAACAAACCATCTCAGTCACGTTTCCCGCATCTTGTCTTCCATCGAGGCCACTCCTACCTTATCTCGAATAGACTCATTTCAAATCCTGTCGCTCCTGGTATGCCCACACATCCATCTAAACATTCTCATCTCGGAAACTTTCATCTTTTGAATGTGAGAGATCTTAACTGGCCAACACTCCGCCCCATATAACATAGCTAGTCTAACCACCACTTTGTAGAACTTTCCCTTAAGTTGTGGTGGCACCTTCTTGTCACATAGCACTTCGAAAGTGAGCCTCCATTTCATCCATCCTGCCCCAATACGGTGTGTGACATCATCGTCAATCTCCCCGCTGCCTTGCATGATAGAACCAAGGTACTTAAAACTACTTTTTTTTGGATGGCTTGGTCCCCGAGACTAACTTCCGTGCCAACCTCCTGAGGTGTCTCACTAAACTTGCAATCTAGGTACTCTGTCTTGGTCCTACTCAGCTTAAACCATTTAGACTCCAAGGTGCGTCTCCAATCTTCCAGCTTAGCGTTAACTCCGATACGAGTCTCATCGATGAGGACTATGTCGTCCGCAAAAAGCATACACCATGACACCTCACCTTGAATTTGTCGCGTCAATACATCCATCACCAAGGCAAATAGAAATGGACTAAGAGCTGATCCTTGATGCAACCCCATTACAACCGAGAAGTGTTTTGAGTCCCCTCCTACTGTCCTTACCCTGGTTTTGGCACCCTCGTACATGTCCTTGATCACCCTTATGTATGCTACAGGTACACCTTTAGCCTCCAAACATCTCCATAGTATCTCTCGTGGGACTTTATCGTAAGTCTTTTCTAAGTCGATGAATATCATATGCAAGTCTCTCTTCCTCTCCCTATACTGCTACATTAGTCTCCTCATAAGGTGGATGGCTTCCGTAGTTGAGCGTCCCGGCATAAATCCGAATTGGTTCTCTGAAATAGACACGCCTCTCCTCACCCTCATCTCCACCACTCTTTCCCACACTTTCATAGTATGGCTTAGAAGCTTGATACCTCTATAGTTGTCGCAGCTCTGGCTATCCCTCTTGTTTTTGTATAGAGGAATCATGATGCTCGACCTCCATTCTACGGGCATCGTTGCCATCGTAAAGATGACATTAAATAACCTAGTCAGACATTCCAAACCTACCGAGCCCGCACTCTTCCAAAATTCTCCAGGGATCTCGTCAGGTCCGGTCACTCTTCCCCAGCGCATCCTACGAACAACACCTTTAACCTCATCGACCGTAACACTCCTACAACCCCCAATATCGTGACTCCTTCCTGAATGTTCTAAATCTCCCAACACAATTTCTCTGTCCCCTTTGTCATTCAAAAGTTTATGGAAGTATGACTGCCATCTTTGTTTGATAAGGGTCTGCTCTACCAATACTTTTCCGTGCTCGTCTTTAATGCACTTCACTTGATACACATCGCGTTCCCTTCTCCCCCGGGCCCTGGCTAGCCTGAATAATTTCCTGTCCCCGCCTTTCTCTTCTAGTTCAACATAAAGGCGTTCAAAAGCTGCCATTTTTGCCATTGCAACCGCCGACTTCGCCTCCTTCCTCGCTATCTTATACCGTTCCCCATTCATCCACCTCTCCACCTCATCCTTGCTCTCCATCAACTTAGTATACGCCACCTTCTTTGCTTCCATTTTCCCTTGCACTTCTCCATTCCACCACCAGTCCCCTCGATGCCGACTACGACTACCTGTCGAGACTCCTAACACTTCCCTTTCTACAGCCCTAATACAACTAGCTGTCCTATCCCACATACCATTCGCATCCCCACTACTATCCCAGGCCCCCATATCCTTCAATTTCTCTCTCATCTCTAAGGCACTAACCGTTGTCAAACTCCCCCATCTGATCCTAGGTCGTTCTTCCCCAACCCCCCTCGTGCTCGTCATCTTGTTCCTTAAATCCATCACTAAGAGCTTATGTCAGGTTGTAAGGTTGTCGATCGGGATGACCTTACAGTCTTTGCACAAACCTTTATCATCCTTCCTAAGGAATAAAAAATTTATCTGAGTTTTAGCCACTGAACTACGGAAGGTTACCAAGTGGTCCTCCTTCTTTGGGAAACTCGAGTTGGCTATCACCAATCCGAAAGCTCTTGCGAAATCCAAAAGTGAGATTCCTCCTCCATTTCTGTCCCCGAAGCCAAAGCCCCCATGCATATCATCATACCCTCCCGAAATAGACCCGATGTGTCCATTGAAATCCCCTCCCATGAAAAGCTTCTCAGTAGGTGGTATGCCTCCCACTAACTCGTCCAAATCCTCCCAAAAATGCCTCTTATCCTCCTCGCGTAAGCCTGCTTGCGGCGCGTAAGCACTAATAACGTTCAACGTGATCCCTTCAACGATCATTTTAATCGACATCATCCTATCTTTGACTCTTCTAACCTCCACCACCTGATCCCTTAAATCATTGTCTATTGAAATGCCTACCCCATTCCTATACTTCGATTTGCCAAAAAACCAAAGCTTATACCTGTCTACCTCCTTAGCTTTAGAGCCTACCCATTTTGTCTCCTGGACACAGGCTATATTAATCTTCCTCTTCTTTAGAATCTTAACCAGTTCTATGGATTTACCCGTTAACGTCCCAATGTTCCAAGAACCTATTCTCAATCTAGACGCTCCTTTAACCCACTTACCCCTCCTTACCCTCGTCCCTGTCCATGAGCGAGAACATGATCCTAGTCTACAATCACTATCCAAAGCCACGAAAATGCGTATGAACTAATAAATTATTCGGGGTCTAAAGTCAGCAAAATGTAACTACAAGTATTGAATAAAGGATAGATATATAAAGATATAAAAGTCGGATGTACCAACTCTAGTAGAAATAAACCTGGTTGCCACCAGAAAATACTGCTCACATCGGAGTACTATTCACGTCGGCGTACGGAGTTGAGTTGCAGCGGTTGTTCGTCACCGAAAATACAGATCTGTACACCTGGGAAAAAAAAGGCTTCGCCGGAAAAACTAGAGTTTCGCCGGAATTTGATATTTAGATCTAGATCTATAGTGATCTTGAGTTTTTGGTTCAAATCCTATACCGAATACCGTATTTTCTCTTCACACAAATAATTAATCAAACACTTGGTGTGCGTTCAGAAGATGAAGATGAAGAAGCTTTGCTATGTTGATCGTGAACAGCCAGAGAAAATCTCAAAGTGTAATAACTGAATATTTTCGCCGAAGAAAGAGAAATCGCCGGAGGGGTTGCCGGCAGCAGAGAGAGATGAAGAATCCGACTAATCTAAAACTTTAAGAGTCCTCAATATACACTTTGGAATTGCGAAAACTATCAAATTTACCTAATTCTTTATATAATCTTACAAAATAAGATAAATGATTATGAGGCCGTTTGGATTGACTTATAAGCTGTTTTCAACTTTTTTGAGTATTTGGTTGGCCAACTTAAAGTTATTTTGTGCTTAAAATAAGCCCAATAAATAATTGGATTTATTTAGATGAACTTATTTTAAGCAGTTTATAAGTTGAAAACAGCTTATAAGTCAAAAAAAAGAAGTTTGCCTGCACCTATTTTTTTTTGAACTTATAAGGAGTTTTCAACTTATAAGCTGCTTAAAAATAAATCAATTCAAATAGGCTATAAATGGTTTAAAAGTTGTTAAGAGTAGTAATATTAACTATAAATTTTGTTTCTATATGAAATAAATTGTTGGTAAATATAAAATGATGATTTTTTTTACACAATATAAACATATGGATCAGTTTTTATATTTGAAAAATGTGAATTCATAATATTAAATTCTCAAATTTGAACTTTTTAGAAAATTTGAAATTTTATCTCCTTATTTCAAATCACGAGATGAAATTGCAAGTAGAAGACCTGCTTGAGGGCTTTCCAAATGGATCCTTAAGTTAAAAAAACTCCAACATCGCACTTGCATTCACAACTCGCATCCCACCGTCGTCCACCAGGTAATGCTCTCTGCTATCTCTCCTCGTCTATTTCTCTTTCTGACCTCCTTTGTTATGTATGTTCTATGACATGAAGTGAAATTCGAATTTTACTACTTATTTGGGGATTGTCTGAATACATTGTGTATTGGTGCTGAACTGTAAGTCCAACAAAAAATTGGGAGGATATTACTTGCGCTCCTATGTAAATAGAATCATCAGATAAATCTGCCTATGACGTGTTTGATAAATTGTCAACCTGGTGTTTGAGGTTTTAGCTCATTCCCCTGGGGGGGGGGTCAGTTTTTATGATTTCTCCGAGTATTTTTAGCTGATTGTTATTCATTAATTTCGAGAATTATGAAGTCTCAAGGTGAATTCTGGTAGTTTGTTTTTCCCATCTATTTGTCTCATTTTATGCTCTTCATTTTGTCGCACTTAGGTTGATAGATCAATGAGCAAAATTCCGTCATTTTTTTCTTTTCTTCCATTTATATGGGTGTTTCCATTCGCTTTTCCTTTTCTTTTTCATATATTCACTTGTCCATTTTATAGCATTAAATGCCATATTTTAGTTGCTGTCAAGGGTGTGACTCAGTGGTCAAAGAAGTGAGGGGAGCACAATGAGGGCTTGGATTCAAATACTAGTGAAAGCAAAAAACACTCCCTTCTAGCTAAGTCTCGATGGGTACACCTGAACTGGTGGGAGGTAGAGAGTATCCAGTGAAATAGTCGAGCTGCACGCAAATTGGCACATACACCACCATCATAATATTTTTTATATCACTTAGTTCAATACAATAGTTAAAGATAGTTGCTTTAGCTTTATAGAATCTGTATGATGCAAGTCTACAGATTATAGAGCTGACAGATGAGGTGCACAAGTTAGTTTGTGGGTGATGTCCAATAGTTAGTTGGTGCCTATTAGTTAGTTACAATTTTGTGACAAAAGTCGGTTGAATGTTGAACAGTAGTTAGTTGAATTCATTAGTGGATTAGATCCATATATACCATGTAAAAGATTACAATTGATTCATTGAATTATAATACATTTCTTCTTCTAAAATTCTCTCTCTTCTAATATCTCGGCTTCCAGCCCTGAATTAGTATCTCAGTTCTTCGAGTTCCAAGCTCCTAGAATTGTTCTTCTTAATTGATGCTTAATTGATTGCCATTGTGCATCAATTGGTATCAAAGCTCGTGATCCTTGGCATGACGGTAACCATAAGTCAGAGTCAAGATAAATAAGTGGAAGAAATGGATGATCGACTAGCCCAGATCCAAGATCACTTGACGAAACTGATGGCAGGGATGAATAGCATGAACGAAAGGAATTCACAAACAGATAAGGAATTGTGTGAGATCAAGGAAACCATTAGCCGATTGGGAATTAAGGGAAAAGAAAGGATCTGGGAAGAGTGGAATCTTCAACTGATAGGGCATGTTCATTTGAATTCCAGCATGAAATTAGACACAAGGAAAATCACAGCAATTCTGGTAATCTCTTTACTCAATTTTCTATGTTAGCATTTCCTAGATTTTCTGGTCATTTTTTTTTTGGAATAAGTAACATTTGTATTATCAAGTAGCAGTTAGGTAGTGCTAAAACCTTTACAACAGATCAAAGTATAGCAATATGACAAAGAGCTCCTAATCCTAGCATGACCCTAATACTTCTAGGATATTTTCTGCATCTATAGGAGAGTTCTTTGTACACCAAAAACACAAAACAAAATACAATCTGTTTTAATATTCTGTACTGTTCTACTCCTACCTTCAAAAACCTAGCATTTCTTTCCTTCCAAATGGTCCACCATATATAGGCTGGGATGGTTCTCCAGTAGCTCCTGTTTTTAGCTCCCTTCCCAGCTTCTTCCCAACTAGACAGAGTGTCAACAATCTTGCTAGGTATTGTCCATTGTATACCTCTGAGATTGATGAAAATCTTCCATAGCTGGTCAGTAATTCTGCAATGCAAAAAAAATTGTCCCATTGTCTTAGTTGCCTCACCACATAAACAACAGTGTGTAACTAAGATAATGTTCCTCTTTCTTAGATTTTCATGTGTCAAGACAGCTTCTTTTGCTAACAACCATGAGAAACTTGGTTGTATAAGGACAAATTTAAGAACTTGGTTGCATAAGGTGGACCAATTCTTTGCTATGGATGAGGTTCCATTCGATCAGAGGGTAAGGGTAGCTTCAATTCACCTAGAAGGGGAGGCAATTGCTTGGCATAGGTCATATATGAGGTCTAGAAATTGTGTAGTGAATCCTTTATGGACAATTATGTCTTGGCTTTGAATGAAAGGATCGGGGAAGAGTTTGAGGATTCTATTGAAGCCTTGAAGAATCTGACTCAAAATGGTAGTGTGAAGGAATACCAAGCTGATTTTGATAGATTATTGATAGGAGTGAATCTGTCAAATGAGAATACCATTAGCTGTTTCTTGGGTGGGTTAAAGCCAGAACTGAACAAATCTATCAATATGCAGTCACCAAGAACATTGCTGCATGCTTATAAACTTGCTAGGTTACAGGAGGATGTTTTTGATGCACAAGCTAAGACATGGGGTTTGAAACATATGGTCAATCTAGTACAAGGTCCAATTCTGCCTACTCCTACTCATGTTAAAACACATTTCTCTCAAAAGCCATTCATACCAAATTCCACGTACAAGAAACCAATTGATCACAGATTGCTAAACCTAATGGTAATGGGTTGGGAATGAGGTTGACTGCTACTGAGATGGATGAGAAAAGGGCTAAGGGCCTTTGTTTTTTCTGTGATGATAAGTATGTGGTTGGTCACAAGTGCAGGACCAATAAACAAATTTTTATGGTGAAGATAGAAGATGAAGAACTGGTTCAAGAAGAGGTAATGCATGACCAAATACAGGAAGATATTGATGAATTCATGACCATATTCTTACAAGCTTTTACAAGACTGACAAGATATCAGACCATTAGAGTGACTGGGTATCATGAAAAGAGACCCTTGCAGGTCCTAACTGATACTGGGAGCACACATAACTTCATTGATCAAGAAGTAGCCAAGAGGTTAGGATGTCAGACCAGTACTATTATGGCCCAATTAATTAGTGTTGCTGATGGAAGGAAGGTGCAAACAACTTCAGTGTGCAAAAATCTAACATGGCTTTTGCAGGGTACTACATTTGCCTCTGATTTCTTGTTTCTACCATTGGGTAATGTGGACATTGTCCTGGGGGTATAATGGCTGAATACCTTGGGTAGAATCTTGTTTGACTTCCAGAATAGAACCATTGAATTTAGGTATCGAGGCAAGAAACATGCCTTGAGAGGAGCTAGCAGTCAACCGAAGTCAACAGGGGCCAAGTCACCAAATAAGATTGAGGTTGATGATACTCAATTCTTCATGATGTCATTATTATCTGGTACAGAGGATGGACTACAGAGCTATCACATTCAGGCTAATCAGGGTAACTCCATTAATCCAGCATTATCCTTGTTAATTGACCAATATGCCAGCATATTTGAGATACCTACTACACTACCACCTCATAGAGGGTCTTTTGATCATAGAATACCACTGGTTGAGTCTGCCAACCCAGTGAACAAAAGACCTTAAAGGTACCGTGGGGTCAAAATGGATATCATAGTGAAACTTGTTCAGGAAATGCTAGATCAGGGGGTCATACAGCACAGTACTAGTCCTTATGCCTCACCAGTTGTATTGGTTGGCCAAAAGGATGGAAGCTGGAGGCTTTGTGTGGATTATAGGGAGCTGAACTACTTGACCATCAAAGACAAGTTTCCTATACCCATTATAGAGGACCTCTTAGATGAGTTAGGATGTGCCATGGTATTCTCAAAGATTGACCTTAGAGCAGGATATCACCAACTGAGAATGTATGAAAATTACACTCACAAAACTGCCTTTAAGACTCATGAAGGACACTATGAGTTTTTGGTAATGCTTTTTGGCTCAACTAATGCTCCATCATCCTTCCAAAGTCTCATAAATTCAGTTTTCAAGCCATTACTGAGGAAAACAATGTTAGTTGTTTTTTTTGATGACATAGTTATTTACAGTAAAAGTATGGTTGATCATATTGAGCATGTGAGGGCAGTCTTTGACCTGATGCAGAGATTCAATTGTATGCAAAAATGTCCAAATGTGCCTTAGGAGTGCCTAAAGTGGAATATCTAGGCCACTTCATTTGTGTTGAGGGGGTGTCTACAGATCCCAAGAAGATTGTAGCAGTAGCACAATGGCCTATTCCCAACAACATCAAGCAACTGAGGGGTTTCTTGGGACTTGCTGGATAATACAGAAGGTTCATACAAGCATTTGGGTCCATTTGTAAGCCATCACATGAGTTACTCAAGAAGGATGGATATCATTTGAATGAGGATGCCAGTGCAACATTTGAGGAACTGGAGCAAGCCTTGATTTCAACTCCAGTATCAGCTATGCCTGATTACTCTAAACCTTTTGTGGTGGAAACTGATGCAAGTGGGAAGGGAATTGGTGTTGTGCTGATGCATCAAGGGCACCCTATAGCTTATATTAGCAAGCCACTGGCTCCTAGACACCAAGCTATGTCTGTCTATGATAGGGAATTAATGGCTTTTATTTTTGTTGTCACCACATGATCCCACTATTTGATAGGAAGGTCCTTCATTATAAATACTGATCAGAAAGCCTTGAAGCACTTGTTGGAAAAAAAACATCCACACTGACTTCCAGGTGGCTGGTATTTCTAAACTCATGGATTTTGACTTCTCCATTGAGTATAAGAAGGTTGTAGACAACAAAGTTGCCGATGCCTTATCAAGGACGCCCGATTCTGAGTTGTTAGCTATTTCTTTACTGACTCCGAATGATTCTCTATATGAGCAGATCAAAAACACTTGGTCGACTGATGCATCTCTGCAAAACCTGATTACTAGATTACAGGTGCAACCTTTTAAGTCTTTTACTTGGTGTAATGTTCAGCTTAGGATGAGGGGTAGATTGGTGGTTGGAGCCAATTCCCATCTGAAAAAACTATTATTGCAATGTGGCATTCTACTACACAGAGTGGACATTCTGGCATGGATGCTACCATCAAGAGGTTATAGTCTCTATTTTATTGGAAGTCTCTAACTCAGGATGTGAGGGACTTCATCAACAAATGTGATGTTTGCTAGAGGCACAAGTATGATGTTTCAACCTATCCAGGCTTACTTCAGCCTTTGCCTATTCTAGATGGAGTGTGGAATGATGTGTGTTTAGACTTCATTGAGGGCTTACCTAAGTCCAATGGCAAGAATGGTTATCTTGGTGGTGGTTGATAGGTTGAGTAAATATGGCCATTTCATGAGCCTACAACATCCATATATTGCCCAATCAGTAGCACTGTGCTTTTGGGACCATGTTTTTAAACTTCATGGCGTTCCAACTACATTGACAAGTGATCGAGATCCTGCATTCCTTAGCAATTTTTGGCAAGAATTGTTTACAATACAAGGGGTTCAGTTGCAGAGGAGTACTGCTTATCACCCTCAGACAGATGGACAAATAGAGCTTTTGAATAGGACATTGGAGACTTATTATGTTTTTGTTCTGATAGCCTTAAGGAGTGGTTAAGTTATTTACCACTTGCTGAGTGGTGGTATAATACTACTTACCACAGTGCTATCAAATGCTCTTCTTATGAAGTGTTATATGGTCAGAAACCCCCATCACCTTCCTTACTTAGCCGGTGAGTCTGCCTCTGATATGGTAGACTGATCATTGGCTGCTAGAGAAGCAATCATTGATCTTTTGAAGTTTCACATTCAGAGAGCCCAACAAAGAATGGAAGACTTGGCTGATAGCAGTGTTATCGAAGATGCACTTAAATCACGCTTAAGCCCTGAAGCGAGGCTCAAATTGCGTTGAGCGCTTCGCCTCGCTTAATGTGCACTTTAGTGTCGTCATCAAGGTTCTAAGGCATACTTTTCCTTACTAATGAACCTTTTCTGAAGAGACGACACTAAACAATTGATATTTTACTTTATCGTAATTATTTTTCAATTTCTTTGTTTATATATTTGTTATTCATGCTTATAAATTGTTAGTCTTGGACTAAAACTTATAAATTTATAATTTTTCTCCCTTTGGGCCTTTTTTATTAAAGCCTATGCTTTATTTGCGTTTTGCGCTTAAAGCTCCAACGGACCTTAGAGTTTTTTCGCGCTTTTTGCTTTGATAACACTGGCTGATAGACATAGATCTGACAAATGCTTTGAGGTAGGAGATTGGGTGTACCTTAAATTGGAACCTTATCGGCAAGTTTCAGTTGCTATTAGACCCTTTAAGAAGTTGGCTGCTATGTATTTTGGCCCCTATCCTATTGCTGCTAAGGTTGGAGCTGTTGCCTAATTACTTTCGCCAGCTGATGTCTTAATTCATCATACATTTCACGTCTCTCAGTTGAAGAAATGTCATGACGTTCCATCTTCCATTAATCATCCACCTATGTTTCACTTGTCCTGTCCATATTGCCCTATGCCTGAAGTTGTGTTAGAAAGGAGGTTTGTGAAACGAGGCAACAATGCTGTGGTTCAAGTGCTTGTGAACTGGACAGCTATTGATGCTTCCCAAGCCAGTTGGGAGTACTTGTCTGACATCCAACATAGATTTCCTTCCTTTCAGCCTTGAGAGCGAGTCTGTACTTCAATAGGGGGTATTGATTCAAGTCTACAGATCATAGAGCTGGCAGCTGAGGTGTACAAGTTAGTTAGTGGGTGATGTCCAATAGTTAGTTGATGTCTATTAGTTAGTTACAGTTCTGTTACAAAAGTCAGCTGAATGTTGAAGAGTAGTTTGTTGAATTCATTAGTGGATACCATTTAAAAGATTACAATTGATTCATTGAATGATAATACATTTCTCCTTTTTCTAAATTTCTCTCTTCTAATATCTCGGCTTCCAACCCTTAATTAGTATCTCAGTTCTTCGAGTTCCAAGCTCCTAGAATTGTTTTTCTTAATTGATGCTTAATTGACTGCATTGTGCATCACTATACTTCTGGCGTAATAGCAATATGTTAGTTAATCTAGACCAGTACATGGATTTTCTAGAGTTGTTAGATAGAAAAGAGTAGCAGATTGTCTGGTCGGGTCTTGTTTTGATTCTTATTTCCTTCTGTACCTTGGTATTGTTTCAATAATACTTTACCTTAACAAAAAAAATTGCTTTAGGTCCCCCCCCCCACACACACATATTTATCTGGCTTTTCCATCAGCCTATTATGGTCATTAATTTGGACTTCTTCTTTCTTTCTTTTTCTTTGGTCAATTTTCTGGGTTTCTTGTGTTGTCCTTTCTTGTCTGTAGATGGATATACCTAAATGGCAGCAGTTTCCACCATTTATTTTTCTTTTTCATTTTGTGGGGCCTCTGTGATCATCAATATTCTCTTTAGATTTATTCTGTTGAATTTTTGGGCTATGGATTTCCTTTTTGTGGTGGATTTTTTCTTTTGAATTGGTCAGATCTATGTATACTGGTTATGTTTGGTTATTTAAAGCTTTCGAACTTAAATATTCTATGAAGTGCAATTTCTTTTGGTTTTATTGGGTTTTATTATGGAAATACTTACACGCGTCCCTTTCTACATCTCATTGATTCAACAAAACTAGGGGTTGCTTTTGGTTTTGTTCTCAAAAAAAGATTGTCAGGACTAGAAGATCTTTCACCTTTTGTTCGGCCACCAAGTACAATTGTTTGCAACTTCCTTTTACATGGGGAGGAAAGGAAAGATGTTTGTTACATTTTTCACCAAAGGTATCAATAACAATACGATGGAGCCAAGACCAAGGTGAGAATAGTGGCAGGTGACTTAGAACACTTCCTGATGAGATTGTACAAGGGATTGACTCTTAAGCCGCTCCTATTTGTCTTGGTGATGGATGAACCGACACTACATATTCAAGGTGAAGTGCCTTGGTGTATGTTATTCGCCGATGACATTGTACTGATTGATGAGACTCGGGATGGATTAATACTAGGTTGGAGGTTTGGAGACAAATCGTAGATTCTAACGGGTTTAGGTTGAGCAAGACCAAGATTAATTATCTGGAGTGCAAGTTCACTGATGCAACACAAGTTATTGGCAAAAAAGTGAGGCTTGATACTTAGGTCATCCCCAAGAGAGTATGTTTCAAGTATTTTGTGTCTTTAATTCAAAGGTAATGGGGAGATAGATGATAATGTCGCATATTGAATTGGGGCGGGATGGTGAGATGGAGGCTCATCATGGAGTCTTGTGTGATAAAAAGCTACCACCTAAACTTATAGTTAAGTTCTACAAAGTGGTGGTTAGACTGACTATATTGTATGGGGCGGAGTGCCGTCCAGATAAGAACTCACATGTTTAAAAGATGAAAGTTGTGAAAATAAAGATGCTGAGATAGATGTGTGAGCATACTAGGATAATTAAAATTAGAAATGAAGATATTCGTAACAAAATGGGAGTGACCCCTGTGGTGGACAAGATGAGGGAAGCGATGTTGAGATGGTTTAAGCATTTGAAGAAGAGAAGCATAGATGCCCGATGAGGAGGTGTGAGAGGTTGACAATGATCGGTGTTCGGAGAGGTAGATGTAGACCGAAAAAGTATTGAGAGAAGGTGATTAGACAGGACATGGTGCATCTTGAGCTTACCGAGGACATGACCTTAGGCATGAGGGTTTGGAAGTCACGAATTAGTGTAGAAGGTTAGTTGGTAGTTGAGCGTTCTCTCGCTTTCCTGTGGGGTAGGATAGGTGGTTGTATTAATACCTACTCACTTACCAGTAGTATTAAAACTATTCATATAGTTTCTTCTTTGTCGATTGTTGTTACCATCTGTGTTTCCTGTGCTCGCACTAGTTCATTGTTGTTACTGCTCTTTTGTATGCAATGTATTGCTTTCCATAATGCTCTATTTCGTTGTTGTTACTGCTTTCATTTCTGTATTCTCTTTTTCAAACTGGTTTTAGATGCTTTACTTGAGCCGAGAGTTTATCAGAAACAACCTCTCTATCTCTATGAGTTATGGGTAAGATTTGGGTACTCTATCCTCTCCGAACCCCGTTTGTGGGATTACACGGAGTATGTTGTTGTTGGTACCAATAACAATAATTGCAATGGCTAATTGGATGATCACCTTGTTGATCCTTTGGGTCACTGGTTTTAAATATTGCACATTTGGATTGATTCTGAGTAGGAAAACAAATCTACGACGTTTAATATTTATGAAAGACAGAAAAAGAAAAGAAAAGAGGATAGAATTTACTGTCGCATAGTTATTTGTTCCTGTTAAATATTTTATCATTAGCCAAAACATACAGTTGGACATCACTCTGTGACAGACAGATTACTTGGTATTAGTTTTTGCATGCTGTATGCAACTTCTATTAAATGAATGTCGAACTTTGCCCAGGAAACTAGGAGCGATCACGATGGGACTTCTCAGCATTATCCGTAAGATCAAGCGAAAAGAAAAGGAAATGCGCATCCTTATGGTGTAAGTCTACAAGCTAACACTAACATGTGGCATGGGGGAATTTTGTGTACAGTGTATTTATTTAATATTTGTTCGATTCTGTTTATTATATAGGGGTCTTGACAACTCTGGTAAGACAACAATAGTCTTAAAAATAAATGGTGAAGATACAAGTGTTATCAGTCCAACTCTTGGCTTCAACATCAAAACCATCACGTATCAGAAGTATGGATTCTCGGTTTCCTTTCTGTTTTGTTTCTCAGATTTCCATTCAGTTATCCTGCTTCAATAGTGTATTTATTCTTATTTATTGTTGTTACTCAGTTAATTGTAACCTACATGTCCAAGATGTACTTTGTCAGGCAATGTTTATGCGGTTAGTTGAATAATTTAGATTGTTTCATTCCATAAAATTAGAATTGGTTCATTTAAGCACAGTCTTGAGTTCTTACCTTTTGAATTACTTTCGAGGGCCTTGGTTTATGCTATCAATTAATCAACTATATTTAATACCAAAATAGTTGGGATCAGCTAAATGAATCCTCTGTGTAATCATTGATAGCCTATTTTTATACTGCATCAACCTATCACACCCTCCTTTTTTATTCAAGCTTGGGCTTGACTATGTTTTGCATAGAATGTAGAGTTCTAGGTTTTATGCTGCCAGACATAAAATTTTTGGGGCTCCATTAGTGAAGTCCAGAGTCCATGCAAATAGGTTGGATGAACTTTGGTGAACATGTTGAATATTTGCTTCTGTTATTGCTGATTTACTAGAATAATAAGTAGTTTAGTTATAGGAGAACTCTTTGTTTAAATTTATATTTAGTTAGATAAGTCTAATTGAGATATCTTAGGTCTTTGAATTTTATGTTGTAGATTTTTGCACATTTTCTGTTTTTAAGTTGGCTATTTAAAACCCTCCATGCATAACAAAAATGTTACTGTATTAGGGTAGAAAATTAGTAGGTAGTGTAGTGTTGTCATGCTTAAGTTGGTTGGTGTTTGCCATTGTACTGGAAGTTTATTTTTTAGTTCCTATTTTTGATATTTATCATGGTTTATTAGTGTTTTCAATATTCTATCCTAGTATGTTGTTTATTGTGTGTTGATTATTGCGCTATTTTGTTGTTGTTTTGCTCCCTTCTTGTAGACATTTTGCACTGTTTCCTTGTTCCTTGCTATATTTTCTTCATCGTTTCCTTCTTTGTACCTGGATTTGCAGCACTTCAGTCAAGGGTCTTTCAAAAACAGACTTTGTACTTCCACGAGAATTTTTGACCAAACTAAGCTATTATTTAAACTAATTCACCAAAATAATACTTTTTTTTAATTTTACAAAACTAGTATAAATGTAGTTCTCAATAACGTTTTAGGCTATATTTTATTCAAAAAAATCTAGCTGTGTAAAATATTATTACTGACTGCGTTAATTTAAGAAAGTTACTGTGAGTACCTTTTTTAGCATAATACGTTACTGTGAGTAACGTTTTATAATACGTTACTCGGAGACACATTTTACACCTAAAACGCTACTCACAATAACGTTTCTTAAGAATCCAATCACGGGTCATCTAATCCTGCAGATATAAAATTGAATTCTGCAAATGTAGAATTGAATCCTGCAAATTTGACCATAAAAATGTGACTGTCAGTTACGAGACTCTGTTAAAGTCATTCCTTCATTTTCCAAACATATGATTATAAAATAAATCTTGTTGGAAGGAATGTTTTGCATATTCCAACATTATTCAGCAAAGTTTTTACTTATGTGGCCCATTGTTGAAATAATATTTTCAAAACTTCATCGGGTATGCATTAAATAAGTCAAGTTAATATATCGTATGATGTTAGGTTTTTACTATAGCTCTAAAATTATTTTTTTGATTTATTAATTATAAAAAAATGTCTTATTTTTACATGTCAGTAATTATTTCACCACCCTAATACAAAGTAACCATCACATTATATTCAAAGTTTGTCATCTTTGTCCTACACATAAAAATAAGACATTTTTTTTATAATTAATAAATCAGAAAAATAATTTTAAAGCTATAGTAAAAACTTAACATCATATGATATATTAACTTGATTATTTAATGCATACCTAATGAAGTTTTGTGAATATTATTTCAATAATGGGCCACACAAGTAAAAACTTTGCTGAATAATGTTGGAATATGCAAAACATTCCTTCCAACAAGATTTATTTTATAATAATATGTTTGGAAAATGGAGGAATATGACTTGAACAGAGTGTCGTAACCGACAGTCATGTTTTTAAGTTAAAACATTATAGTCAAATTTACATGATTCAATTCTATATTTGCAGAATTTGATGGCTCGTGATTGGATTCTTAAGAAATGTTACTGTGAGTAACGTTTTAGTTGTAAAATGTGTCTCAAAGTAACGTTTTGTAAAACGTTACTCACAGAAACATATTATCCTAAAAACGTTACTTACAGTAACGTTTGTTAAATTAAAGCCGTCAACAATAATATTTTACACAGTTGAATGTAGCCTAAAACGTTACTGAGAAATATGTTCATATTAGTTTTGTAGAATGTTAAAAAAATGTATTATTGTGGTAAATTAGTTTAAATAATGGCTTAGTTTGGTCAAATATTCACCTCCACGAGGTAGTGGTAAGTTGTGGGATTCACCTCCATTAAGTCTACATACAATCTACCCTCTCCGGACCTCACTTGTGGGATTTCAGTATGTTGTTGCATACTTAACAGAAATTCAGAGACAATTTTTTAAACCCTGACAGTGGTATCAGAGCCTCACTGTCTTACAAGATCTGTGAGTTTATTCTAAAGAACCATTTTTAACCAATATCAATTTTAAACCTATGTTTCAAACATGGCAAGCAACAATCTCTCTTTGAATGCCCACAAATTTTCACTAATGAAAACTATCAGATTTAGTCAGTGAAAATGAAATCATATCTTGAAGCCTATCATCCGTGGGAAGTTGTAATGGAAGATGGACCCGTACAACCTGTACTAGCAAATTCTACCTTCGCCCAAATTAAAGCTCATTTAGAAGAGAACCAAAAAATAGCACACCAACCAACATGGATTGTGGTGTAGTGGTGAGACTGCTTCACCCTTAACCAAAGGTCTCGGATCCGAGCTCTGGGAATGGAAAAAATCCTGTTGGAAGCGCCACCTCTAAATGGGCCCTGCAGTACGCGATCCGAATTTAGTCGGGGCTCTACGGGCTCCGGACATCAGGTGGGAAACCCAAAAAAAAATACAACACCAAAACTGTAGTTCAAAATTCAATTGTAGATTTGATTTTTTGTAAAATAATTGCATTTGAGACAACAAAAGAAGCAAAAGAGCACTAAGGAAGTGATTGAGTTAGGCAAATGCATATTTTGATTGTTAATAGAATTAAGTTACTTGGCAAGAATCATCAAAGATGAGAGTAGTTGAAAAAGTTCTTGTGACAATTCCAGAGAGATTTAAGTCTAAAATCTCCTCTCTAGAAGATTCTAAAGATCTTTCTATTGTTTCTGTTGAAGAATTAATGTGTTCTTCAAGCATAAGAGCAAAAAAGAGCCTTCAGACAAGACAATGTTACTAGACAATGTTACTGAGTGTGCTTTCATGCACAAAACAAAAAAGAAAAAGGCTAATTATCATTTTTGCAAATACTTCAAAAAGAAAACACACCTAGAAAAAAATTGTTGGTTGAGATATGATGCAATATGTGGAAATTGCAAACAAACAGACCATATTACGAAAGTGTGCAAGTTCAAAGACCCTCAAAACAATCCTCGAGCGCAAACAACAAAAGCATAAATTGAGGAGGATCAACTTTTTAGATTGCAGTAACTGAAGCAAAGGCAGAGTGTTGAATATTGCTTTTGTTAGTGCTGATTTACTAGAATAATTAGTAGTTTAGTTGTAGAAGTCTTTGTTTTAGGAAAATTTAGTTGGATAAGTCTAATTTAGATATTTTAGGTTTTTGAATTTTATTATGCAGAATTTTGCTCATTTTCTGTTTTTTAAGTTGATTATTTAAAATCCTCTATACTTAATAAAAATTCAGAGACAATTTCAATCAGTTTTAATCTTTTCGCCACTGTACCCTTTTAAAAACCCAACATCACTAAACAGAGTTAAGTCAATGTGTATGTGTTTGAAATTACCATCTGGTGTGTTTAAATCATTTTAGTAGTTTAAATTCCTTCTAGATGATCCTTGTTGGAAATGAGATTCTTTTTCTGAAATTTCAAAATAGTTGATTTCAAGTTAACCTGACATTCTTCAGGTATACCCTCAATATATGGGATGTCGGGGGGCAGAAAACAATACGATCTTATTGGAGAAACTACTTTGAGCAAACTGATGGCTTGGTGTGGGTTGTGGATAGTTCTGATCTGAGAAGGCTAGATGACTGCAGATACGAGCTACATAATCTTCTGAAGGAGGAGGTATATTTCATATTGGTTCTCTTTTCTGTTGTTGAACCTCATCTACTCCCTTAAGCAAAAACTCCAAAAACATATGGATTTTCAGGGTGGTCTACTAATCCAATTTTCCCTTTTTCTCTTCTATGAACCATTGTTGTACGAGTGCATCTAGAGGTGGGAGTCCTTCGTAAGTTGTGCCAAGTAAAGGGTACAACTTGTTTGAACTTTTCTTGCTTCTATGTAGTTACATTTTTCATTTTCTTAAGACCTACAGATTTACTATATTGGTTCTTACGATGTATATAGGCAGCACAACCATTGGATTTGCACTTCTCCATTGGTTTTTTAACCTAGTGAGATATTTTGATTTCCGATTGTCTTACATCATGAGCTATGCATTAAATGTAGCATCTTGTTTTAGAGGGACAAATGTTCTAGCTTCTTTATGTATTAGCGATGGAGTTTTTTTTTTTTTTTTTTTTTTTTTTTTTTTGGATAAGGGCGAGGGCAATGTGATACAGTCAGACGTGTGTCCCTAACCTTATACAAAATACAACTCCATCCCCTAATACATGAAGAAGCAAGAGCATGTGTCCCCTAAAACAAGATATTGAATTTAATACATAGCTCACAAGTCTCTTTGGGACATCTGATAAAATTGGAACGATAATAGAGAATATTAGAATACATAGCTCATAATGTAATATATAGGGGATGGAGTTGTTGAAACTACTTGTTCCTATGGTCCTAGAAGGCCTCTTCCAAATGCATCACTGATTCTAACAATTGACAATTGAGAAGTGGGTAAACTATACCATGCATGCTTTTGTTTGGTGTTGCCTGCTCCGTAGTGTGTCAAGAAACTAGGGAATGAGTTTTCTGTTATGGTACAGAATGCATGCATACCTTTTATACTGTATACCTATGCTTCTCTCTCCATTTCAATTCATGTGGCATATTTTGACTTGGCACGAAGTTTATGAAAGAAAGGAAGACTTCTGAAACTTATGGTTTTAATCATGTCCAGTGGCGGAACCAGAATTTTTAATAAGGGGGTTCAAAAACTGAAAAAGTAGACACACGAACTAGCCGAAGGGGGTTCGACATCTACTATTTATACATAAAAAAATATTTTAACCATGTATAAATAGTATAATTTTTCGCCGAAAGGGGTTCGAATGAACCCCTGGACACCACGTGGGTCCGCCACTGATCATGTCATGACATTTGTGTGTTTATAAGACTTTTGAAACATGTGGTCTTAACTTGCCATAACATGTGTGGCCATAAAATCTTGTCATTAAGGATTGGAAAGTTTAAGTTAAATTGTTTCCAAATTTAGAATGTTGTCTTTCTTTTTGTAACAGACTAATAAGGAAATATTTCTACGTAAACCGGAACGGAGGGAGTATTTCATAGTGGTCTAAATGCAAAATAATGAGTCAGAAGCAGGGGGCGAGTTTTCAGTAAATTCACATGTCAAAGTGCATCCAATCTCAGACTTCACCGTGGAAATGCTACCATCTTCTGCTTATTAAGACACTTGTTTGAATATTTTGTTATTTTTGAGTTAATTAGCATTTGCACTCATTTACATGTCATTTTCTAGCAACATCCCTTATGCTTCTTAGCTGTATATTCCTCCACAGAGGAGGTTAGAAGTAACGTATACTACATCTTTGTTTGATGCAAGTTGCACCCCTCCTCGATTATAGCTTCCTTCTGCCTTCAGCGAAAATTATCATACTAATACTAATATCAGTTGAGATTTTTTCTGGAAACTAATTTGTGTGGCTGTGAAAATAATAAATTGTGTACAGAACCTATTTCAGTTATTTTCTAACAGAACTGCCTATGCACATTTACTAGCTCTATTCATTTAGTTACATGTTTCATAATGGTGGCGCCATTTGCATTTTACAATTAGTTACCCTTAATATGTTTTGCCTAACTGTCCACCCTTAGACTGTCATGTTAATAAGTGCAGGGTGATAAACCTTGCTTTTGGTTTTTGTTGGGTCTGTTGAAATGTGTGCATTATGCACTTCAAAAAGTCTCTCTTCCTTTTGATGCGTCTGTAATAGCCTTTTGGGACGTGCAAACCCCTTTTCAGTAGATGATAAAAAAATGAAAGATCTTTCTGTCATTAAAATTTAGTGAAGGTGCCTAGCTTCTTTGAATGTCCTGCTGATTGACTACATCATCTAGGGACAGGTCTCATCCCCAAAGAGAGGTCTTTCTTTATGGTTATAAAATCCGTTTGATTGAAAAGCAAGTTGATGATGCCATAAGTCAAACAGGCAGGTGAGGCGAGAAAAGGCAACATATCCTATACATTATTAAGGTCTTATTCCATTATTAGTAGCCAAATTTTTGGTTGGCTGATTCATGAAAGAACTTCCACATGTGCATCGGGGGACCTTTGATTAATAACATCTCTTTTTGATTGACCTCCTCCTTTCTTTAGTTCACAGGCACAAAGGTCAAACTTGATTGTAATGGAAGTTATTGAATGAATTTAATGATCTGCAATTCATCCATTGTAAATAATTTTTACTTAGTGTTATTCTGTTGTGTGTCCTTCACTACTCTTTTCTCCTTGGCAGAGGCTATCAGGAGCATCTTTATTGATTTTTGCAAATAAGCAGGACATACAAGGTGCTCTTTCTCCAGATGAAATAGCCAAAGTAAGGATGCTTCTTGGTATATCTTAAAACTGTGTTGAATGAACATAAAGTGAAGTTCTTACAGTTGGAACTAGTAAGGATGCAATCTATGATGCTCTTCACAATTACATTGAAGGTCAAGCACAAACTGTTCTAATCATCTTGTAGCCAAGTAGGTTTGCACTGGTAATATGATTCGTACACGTTAAGAAATCTGAAGATCCAATTACAACGAAAATACTGAGAGATCAGGAGAGAAGCTTCTTTCTAGTGATGGTTAAGAAAGTATTACGTAATAGTTTCCAAATTACTTAAGTTGACTAGTAACCTTTTTCCACATAGATCTGCTTCTTTCTTTCTTCCTTTTATGTATGGCCAATTATTCATAAAGTTGACATTCACAGAGAGGGCACATAATTTTTTTCTTCTGATTCAGGTGCTTAATCTGGAGGCTATGGACAATAGTAGGCACTGGAGAATCGTGGGATGTAGTGCATACACCGGAGACGGGCTACTTGAGGGATTTGATTGGCTGGTACAAGACGTTGCATCACGAATCTATATGCTTGATTAAGTGAAGTTCACATTAAGATTTTGATTCCTGCAAGATGACCTTTTAAAAAACTTTTTGATATACCATTTGGAATACATTTGTGCATGTAAAGATATAAAAATCATGTTAGGAGCATTTTACTAGTTACTGCTCATTTGTGCACTGCTCAAATTACCATTTGTGAGGAAAATTATTTTAAGACCTTTTCCAATGTGCCCCAGTCTGTTGTAATTGTAGGAGGTTACACAAACTAGTAACTGTATCTCATACAATTCAAAGAAATGATGATACCATATATATCCTTAACCAATAAATTCTTCACAAATTAATATTTGGAATATACAAGGATCGTTCTTGCTATGTAGAAATCCTTGATTACATAAAAGAAAAAGTATAACATCTCAAAAAAAGAGAAGAAAAAATTAATTGCGACACATACACTAAAGAAAGTTCCTTTAATCCTTTTCCAATACACTTTATTGATGGAATGCTTCTCCAGCATCCAATTTAATACACACGAAGTCAATGTGGAATATGAAATAATAGGAAGCGCCCAAAGGGTACAAAAATACAAACAATCTGAAAAGAATAGATGAAAAAAATGAGATATCGTGGAGCTACAAATATGAACGTGAGTACGTAACTCGTTTAGCTAACTGAAAGTGTTGATCACGCGTGCAGAGTCACTTGCATCACATATCAATACAGCCGGTCCTTGGTTGAGATGGCTTGCTAACTCTGGCTGGAGTTTACAGTACTCATTCTCGACAAAATTTGCAGCTTCTTCTGCTTTATCTGCTTCTACAAATGCAAGACAGCAGCCTCGGAATCCTGCACCACTGAACCTTGTCCCAAGAACACCAGGTGCCTTCAGAAGAACTTGATATAGCTGTATAAGTGGTTCACAACCTGAAATCATTGAAGTGAAGTGCAAGATTTGTTTATTCTTTGTGCTCAACATAAATTATCAAGAAAGCTATATATCGAAAACAATGAAATTAAGATATCAAGTAAGAAAATTAACACTTACCACACTCATAGTTTTGAATAGAACTTAGACCAGATGCCGTAATAAGCTCTCCGAATTCTTTAAGGTTTCCGGAAGCCCAAGCCTCAAGTCCTAAAACAGACCACACATGATGTTTAGTTATGAATGGACTTGTCCTAAAGCTAAACATAAAAATAAAAGGAGTAAACATCTGTAAAGAATTATACCTTTCATAACTCTTTCATTTTCGGAGAAATAATGCTCTGCTCGTTTAGCTAGGTTGGCTTCTAATTTGCTCTGACAAGAAAATTCCAAATACATGGTATAAATACAATTGATCCATATAAATGAGAAGAAGAGTTTCACAAATATGTCACAAACGACATTTCTATAATGATGGTTGAGTAATTAAACAACCAATATTTACTTGTGGATTTTACCTTGTGGGCTTCAAAAACTTCTGGTGTAACTGCATAAACAACAGATTTGTTATCGACATCATCATTAAAGATGCATCACTATTTCAATGACAAACGCAGGCCAAGTATCCTACCGTTTGATAGAACAGGTTCCATCTCTTCATTCCCCGAAGCTCTAGAAGGTCAAAGTTAGAGTCAGAAGAAGAAAAAAATACCCTTAAGTCCCAGAAATGAGAGCTTTCATATTAAATCAATTAGATCTCATCGAAACTTCATCATGCTTCAATTGCATTCCGAAAATTCAATAAGATTTCAGGAAAGTCAAGAAGAAGGCTTGAAATTCAATCATTAAAGAATGTTCATTCTTTTGGTACATTTCCTTCAGGATTTAAATATAACATATTTTTCTTAATGGAGAGTGGCCTACATCTAGGATTTACTGTTCCAAGTCTTAGTATTCAATCAAATAACGGGCATGCATTCCATGACCATAACTTGAAAAAAGAAAAAAAAATTGTCATTCCAGGACGCAAGCTTCAATAGTAGGAAATTATCTTACTGCAACAGAATTTGTGCAGCCTCTTGACACTCTGCAACTCGCCGATTATATCCGGGATTTGTTGTCAATGCCTGTTTAAGACCTGAAAAGGCCAGCAATATCTTGTATGCATTACCTAACTCTCCTTCATGATTATTTTGCACCGTTGGCGGGTGTATCAGTTTGTGTTTTATGGTCTGCACATGTGGTCTATAATTGTCAGAGTTTTCCAGAGAACACAAAATCTGTATCAGAAGAAAACAACAAAAGATGCCATAATTTAAAACTGAAATCGTAACAAGCGAAAAGTTGGAGCAAAATGACATAAACGACAAAGCAAACCAACTCATTATGCAGTTTTGAATACTAACAAACTATTTCTACTTCTATGGCCAATTTTTAAATTTTCCTCTTTTCTTTCTTGCACATAGTTATGCTTGCTTACAGTTCCTATGTTTAATTATTTTGGGAGTGACGTCTAAACCCCTTTTAGACATCTCAAGAATATCGCAAGTTAAATGAGGAAGAGAAAGTATCAACAAACAAAAATTCAAGGGCAGGAAGAGCTTTCTAACGACTTCTTCTCAGAACTCAATTAACATAAAAGATTATTTGATAAGTCAACCACTTATTGTGTGGAATAAAACGCATCACCTTGCAGTTCATGAAGGTCAAACAGCCACAGCTTGATAACAATATTGCAGACTGATCCAATATCCCATTTTTCAGACCTAAATATTCGTTCTCAATCAGCCTGCACACAACAAAAGTAACAAGAGATTCATACCAAAATAATGTCAAGAAGTGAACAAGTAGGATCCAGAGCATGTTTACATAAAAAGATATACAGAAACCTAAACATACAAATTAAGCATTTTCCTCTAATTTTTGGGTCTTCTCTAATAAAAACTTATCAAATAAAGTGATGCATTAAGGGTCTATTTGGAAACCCACCCGGTAATTGGAATTGGTGTAATTACTAGGGTAGTAATTATCAGACTAGTAACTACATAACTTAGAGCCAGTTTGGATTGACTTTTGACTTTTGACTTATAAGCCAAAGTCATAAGTTAGAAATTCTAACTTATGACTTTTGGCTTATTTTTACCATTTTAACTTAAAACTAAGTGCTTATATGCACTTTTTTAATACCCAAACACTCTAAAAGTGCTTATAAGTTGTTTTTCTTAAAAACAGTTTAAATAAGCCAATCCAAATAGGCTCTTAGTAATTACAATGACCTGTTTGTTTGCCACAATGTAATTATAAGTTTACCGTTTGGTTGCACAAGTGTAATCACAAGGTTATATTAAATTTTAAAAATAAAAGTTAATTATCTAAAATTAAAAATTTATATTAGACAAATAAGGGCCGTTATAAATGATATTAAATTAAATATTTAAGATATATATTATCTTTTGAAATATATTAATCAATAAACCTACGTTCTTAACTAATATTATAAAAAATAATTGATTTATATTTTTTAAATTAGTATATTTTAATTACATTAATCATACAAACAAAAAATAGGAGATTTCATGTTTGACAAAAATATTAATATTACAAATATAATTTCATAAAAATTATTTTTATAAACATTTGATAAAAAGATAATCTATCAAGTCTAACTAAAAGATAAATGGCTTACAATGTGAAATATCAAGTCAATACTACTAAAACAAATGAAACTGAATATAACATAAGTTCTAAATTCAAAACAAAAAATTTAACATAATATTGCTCTTATGTCAAATTTCAACATAACGTACATAAATATGATTTAAAAGAAAAAAAACGTAAGGATTGCAAGGGGACAAGAATACTAAATTCTTCCAAAGGATTGCAAATGTTCACAAGAGAGCCAATCATATTGATAAACTGGTGGTGGAAGGTAATGAATTAACAGAAGCAATAGATATCAAGAGGGAGATGATTTCTTTCTACAAGAAGCTGTACTGTGAGAGTTAAAGCTGGAGACCTTCTTAGAACACAAATCCTTGTCCAGTGATCAACAGGGAGGAACAACAAGATTTACAGAAGCCTTTTGAAGAAGAAGAGGTCCTAAAGGGGGGCTCAAGGCTTGTGCTTTAGACAAGGCACAAGGACCTGATGGGTATACTATGGGCTTCTTTATGCTGGAAGATTTTAAAGGAGGATGTGATGGCTACTATCCAGAACATCCACTCACAGGAAGTCTTTGAAAAGAGCCTCAATGCAACTTACATTGCCCTCATCCCAAAGAAGAATGGTGAGAGATTCCAGACCAATCAGTCTGATTGGAAGTGTCTACAAACCGATTTCCAAAATCCTTACATAAAGGTTAAAGAAGGTGATGCCAAAGCTGGTTGACACACAACAAATGACCTTTCTGAAAGGAAGACAAATTACTGTTGCTGTTCTCATTGCAAATGGGTGTCTTGATTCAAAACTGAAAGATAAGATCCCAGGTATAATGATGTAAACTGGACATAGAGAACATGTCAACTGGAAGTATCTGCTTGGAATTTTGCATAGTATGGGCTTTGGGAGGAAGTGGATTTAGATGATGAAGTTCTGCATTAGTACTGTCAGATTCTCAGTATTAATTAATGGTTGTCCTGAAGGTTTCTTTCAGGCAAGCAGAGGATTGAGACAAGGAGACCCACTCTCACCTTTCTTATTTTTGCTAGTCATGGAAGGCTTGAGCAGTATGATTAAAAAAACCCATAGGAATGAATGGATAAGGGCTTTTAATGTGGACAAGGAGATGAATACTAGACTGGAAATCACCCATCTGCAGTATGCAGATGACATTTTGATTTTTTGTGATGCAGAAGACAACCAACTAAAACTTCTGAGGATAATCCTCATACTCTTTGAGTCAGTATCAGGGCTGCACATTAATTGGAGAAAGAGTCACATCTTTCCAATCAATGATGTGGCCAGAATGCAACAGTTGGTGGATATTTTGGGTGGAGAAATAGGACAGCTACCTTCAACATATTTGGGTATGCCTTTGGGAGCCAAAAGCAAATCCAAAGAGATATGGAATGGAATGGAATTGTGGAAAGATGTGAGAAAAGATTGTCTAGGTGGAAATCTCAATATTTATCAAGAGGTGGTAGACTAATGCTGATCAACTCAGTTTAGGATGCATTACCAACTTACTTAATGTCAGTGTTTCACCTTCGTGGAAAGGTGGAAGAAAGAATTGATGTTCTGAGAAGGAACTTTTTGTGGCATAGTGAGAAAGAATATAAAGGTTTCCACCTAGTCAAATGGAAGACCCTGTTACTTTTCAAAAAACATGGAGGACTAGCCATCAGAAACTTAGGAAACAAAACAAATGTCTTCTCATGAAGTGGCTGTGGAGACTTCCCTTAGAAGAACAATGTGGCTGTGGAGACTTCCCTTAGAAGAACAATCTCTATGGGGGAAGGTGATCCAGGACAAATATGGGAAGGAAGGGCCTTGGAAGACTAAGGAAGTGACATCCACATATGGAACAAGTGTTTGGAGATCAACTAGAAACTTATGGCATGGTTTCTATGCAAAAACAAAATTTAATGTGAATAATGGGAGGAAGATTAGTTTTTGGGAAGATAACTGGTTAGGGAATGAGAGTCTCAAACTCATGTTTCCAGATATTCATTACCTGAACCAACATCAAGGGGCTACTCTCCGTGAAGTATGGTCTGAACATGGATGGAACCTCACTTTCAGAAGACTGATGCAAGATTGGGAGATAGAGAGATTAGCTGGATTTTACGGTACACTTGATCATTTCCCAGGTTTTAAGGAAGTAGAAGACACTCTTAAATGGAAATGCCAAAACAAAGTATTGTTCACTGTGAGTTCTGCATATAGAGAGATGAACTAGATGGGATCCCAAGTTAACTTTTTGCCTTGGAAGCTCATATGGAAGGTCAAAATACCATATAAAGTGGCAGTTTTTACTTGGTTGATGGTGAAAAAGGTTGTACTTACACAAGAGAATCTTATGAAGAGGGGAATACAGATGTGCCCAAGATGATGTTTTTGTGAGCAGGTTGCAGCGACAATCAACCATTTGTTCTTATACTGCAAAGTGGTTGGCCAGTTGTGGAATTTGTTTACTAGATTTAGAGGCATGAGCTAACTGTTCTTGAGAGAACATAACAGGCTTTAGAGAGCTGGAATATGAAGGGCAGTGGCAGCACAGACAAGAACAGATGGAGAATTGTCCCACAGTTATTTGGTGGACCATATGGAAAGAAAGGAATTCTAGGAGTTTTGAAAACAAGAGCAGTATCTTACACAAGATTAAAATGAATTGCATTATCACTTTTTGCTATTGGTGTAGTTCGGAGTTTATAGATGATCCTGTGGCAACATTCTACGATCCTTATAAAGATGAAAGAGGATCTAGGGGCAGTTTTTCTTTTCCTTTATCTTTTGCTTCTGATAGACACAACTTGTGGATGTAGGATATGTCGTGAGTTTTTGGATACCAGCTTTAAGCTGATGATTGATATACAAAATGTTACCTTTATTAAAAAAAACGTAAGTCTACAACTTTATTCAACAATGACTACTTTAATTTAAAAATTAGAATACTAACAAAATTATGCTAATGAAAAAAATAAACATAGAACAAAAAACAGATAAAACGAAAAATTGATAATAATAACTTAATGATGAGAAGACACGAAAATATTGAGATGGAAAATTCAAAATGCCTGTCACGGATCTCTTAAACAGGTCAGCTTCTGAAACATTTAACAGGTATCAATTGTTCAAACCTCCTTGGTTTCTTTTAGAGAAGTGATCCCTAGAACCTAATAAATGTTCACCATACTAGTTAAGTTTGCTAAGCAAATGTCCTATGGAAACTCTATAACAGATTTATACCACAACCAAATGAGACCAAACAATTTTCTACATAGAATCTTAAACAATCTTACAAAACTCCGTAATTGTCTAATCTGAAAGCAAAATGAGAATAAAACAAGTGCACAGGCTAATAGGTGCAAATACTACCTCAGACATCACTCATCGTTTTATGTACAGGCTTTAAAACCTCAACAGGTATAGATAAACATTAAAGGAATCTAAAAAGAAAAAGAAAAAAAATAACTAGAAGGCATATGAAACTAAAATTCTTGGCAGATTATCAGCTGCATGTGCAGCAGGCTGACGAATATTAATTTCAGCCCTCCACAAGGTCATTTTAAGCTTAGCCTAATCAGACACTCAAACTTGGCCTCAATTGGTAAGTAAGCACTCCAACTTAGAAAGTGCACATCTAGCCACCTCAGCTTGTCTCCACTATGTTAGTTGAACACTCCAACCTACAAAATGATCATCTATACAGCCTCCAAATTTATGTGTCACGTCAGCATCGGGTGTCCACGAGACACAATGGGGACGAGTTGAAGTGTTCAGTTGCCAGTTGAGATGTCTAGATGTGCCCTCTCAAAGTTGGAGTGCTTACTTGCCAACTGAGGCCAAGTTTGAGGGTCCGTTTATGTGTTATGCCTTTAAACTTTAGCATCGAACTTCCACCACACTGCTTAGAATGGGCAACTACCTGAAAACTACACTTAAGAGTGACACTCAAAAGCAATTTCAAAATGTGTAGAGAGTGAGGAAATATCTCAAGAAAGAAACTATACATAAGCAACTTCTAAACATGAAAATCCCACCATGTATATGTTGGTAGTAACTGAATAGTTCATTATCCGAATTTGTCAAAATATTCATATTAAGTATTTCATTGTCCATATTCAAAGAAACCTTGATAGTTGAGACAGATAAAAGAAGTGGATATATTTTTTCCGGAGGTAATGACCCTACACAGACAAGTGATAATGCTCCTATTCTAACACAAGTAATATGCAGCTCTCTCTTCTCTTTTTCTAAAACCTCAGAATAATTATCAACAGATCAAAGTCACAAACTAAATAGGAAAGGAAGCACCAGGTATCTTAAACAAACTAGCTAGCAACAAAGACGAGACCACTGACAAGTAACATACCTATCATATTCAATATTTTCTGTCGGGCTCACTTCAAGACCATTCGCACTTTCAAAAGCCAACAGATATGCAATACCAACCTGTTAAGCATGATAATTGTTAAATGAAACTCCAGAAGCCAAATGAAAAGCGATACTGAATAGGATATCAAAGACACTCTAAGGAACAGATATTACTTTAAGAAAAGAACAAAGATGCAAATCAAATCTCCTAAAAGATACGAGTGAACAGTGAGATCTCTTTTCCTCAAGGATGCAACAGCAAGAAAGGCCTTACAGGGTCTAGAGAAATAACTCCACCAGATCACAGGAACTTCGCTAAAATTGAAAAATAGGAACTACATTTCTTGATAGTCCAACTAATTGAAAGGCAGTGATGGAAAAAACAACTTACTGCGGCAGAAGAGCTGAGACCTGAACTGTCAAGACCCTCAGAACCACAGATAAACCCAGTGATACCCTGCGGAAAAATGTTTCCAAGAAGAATGGTATAAATGAAAGATATGATGCACACTAAGGTTAAAGATTTCAAATAGAAGGACCATGCTAAATAATACAGATCAAGTGACTGAGAATAAATTAGTGCACGTAATGAAACAGTTCTTTTGACAGAAGAATTTATCCAAGAGTAGAACCACGGAATTGAACTTAGAAATCACACATTGTGATCAGTGGAAATAACGATACACACTATTGGCTCAAGAAAAGATGAAGGATGAAAGCAGTCAACCAACAACAACAACAACAACAACCCAATGAAATCCCACAACGTGGGGTCCGGGGAGGGTAAAGTGTACGCAGATCTTACTCCTACCAAGGTAGGACGACTGTTTCCGAAAGACCCTCGGCTCAATAAAAGCATAAAAAGAGGTCAACTAAGGCTAAGAAATTCAAAGCGATATGAGAAAGCAAATAACGAAAGCGACACAGATAAAATAGAGTAATCAAAGTACAGATAGTAATAGATAATAACAGAAATCAGAGCACAAGAAATTGTAATGCGCTTACTAATAAGGAAGAATAACGAGACTATGCACTAGCCTTCTCCCCTAATGTGGGTCCTCCACACCCTCCTATCTAAGGTCATGTCCTCGGTAAGCTGTAACTGCGCCATGTCCTGTCTAATCACCTCTCCCCAATATTTCTTCGGCCTACTCCTACCTCTTCTGAAACCATCCATGGCCAACCTCTCACACCTCCGCACTGGGGCATCTTTGTCTCTCCTCTTCACATGTCCAAACCATCTCAGTCGCATTTCCTGCATCTTGTCTTCCACCGAGGCCACTCCCACCTTGTCCCGAATAGCATCATTTCTAATCCTGTCGCTCCTAGTGTGCCCACACATCCATATCAACATTCTCATCTCGAAAACTTTCATCTTTTGAACGTGAGAGATCTTAACTGGCCAACACTCCGCCCCATATAACATAGCCAGTCTAACCACCACTTTGTAGAACTTGCCCTTAAGTTGTGGTGGCACCTTCTTGTCACATAGCACTCCGAAAGCGAGCCTCCATTTCATCCACCCTGCCCCAATACGATGTGTGACATCATCGTCAATCTCTCCGCTGTCTTGTATGATAGACCCAAGATACTTGAAACTACTTTTCTTTTGGATGGACTAGGCACCAAGCCTAACTTCCACGCCAACCTCCTGAGGTGTCTCACTGAACTTGCACTCTAAGTACTCTGTCTTGGTCCTACTCAGCTTAAACCATTTAGACTCCAAGGTATGTCTCCAATCCTCCAACTTAGCGTTAACTCTGCTATGAGTCTCATCGATTAGGACTATGTCGTCCGTGAAAAGCATACACCATGGCACCTCACCTTGAATTTGTCGCGTCAATCCATCCATCACCAAGGCAAATAAAAACGGACTAAGAGCTGATCCTTGATGCAACCCCATCACAACTGGGAATTGCTCTGAGTCCCCTCCTACTGTCCTTATCCTGGTTTTGGCTCCCTCATACATGTCCTTAATCACCCTAATGTACGCCACAGGTACACTTTAGCCTCCAAACATCTCCATAGTATCTCTCTTGGAACTTTATCGTTAGCCTTTTCTAGGTCGATGAATACCATATGTAAGTCCCTCTTCCTCTCCCTATACTGCTCCACCAGTCTCCTCATAAGATGAATGGCTTCTATAGTTGAGCGTCCTGGCATAAATCCGAACTGGTTCTCTGAAATAGACACGCCTCTCCTCACCCTCCTCTCCACCACTCTTTTCCACACTTTCATAATATGGCTTAGTAGCTTGATACCTCTATAGTTGTTGCAACTCTGGATATACCCCTTGTTTTTGTATAGAGGGATCATTACGCTCGACCTCCATTCTTCGGGCATCGTTGCCATCTTAAAGATGACATTAAATAACCTAGTCAGCTACTCCAAACCTACTGAGCTCGCGCTCTTCCAAAATTCCCCAGGAATCTCGTCAGGTTCGGTCGCTCTTCCCCAGCGCATCCTACGAACAACACCCTTAACCTCCTCAACCTTAATACTCCTGCAATACCCAAAATTGTGACGCCTCCTTGTATGTTCCAAATCTCCCAACCGAAAAGCAGTCAACCGTGTTAAGAAAATGGATCTTTGGGTCTAACTCAAACTTAAAAGCTTTGATCATAAGGTGAGGATCGCAAAAAAACAAATAAGGAGATAACAACTAATTCCCTCAACCATTGTGGGGCACATAACACTCCGGCACACTTAGGACAAAACATCTGAAGTGTGGACAACATAACATGGGCCCAACATTAAACCAAGAATAGGGCTAGGTTTATCTCTGGTACAATGTAAAGAAAATTTACCTTGGTCTAACTCAATTGCAAAGCTTACTCATGAGATGAGGATTTCCCAAGATCAAATAAGGAGACAACAACCCACTTACTCAACCAATATGAGACACAACACCCTATCCCGTGCCATGCCGAGGACTGGAAATCTCAAAATGTGAACAACATCACAAAGGGGCCTAACATTACATATACTAAGAAAAAGAATAGGTCTGGGTCTAATACTATGTTAGGAAAATAATCTTTTCATCCTAACTCAACCTAAAAAACTAGCTCATGAGTTGAGAATTGTCTAAGTTCAAATCTTCAAAGTCCTTTCAAAAATAGGCCGGGCCTTCTTCTTTACCACTTAGAAGCCATGCGACTGCTTTCTGGCCTCGTTTAAATTATCATTATTTTTATTGCTGGATGTGCATCCTTCTTACAAATTTGGTTCCCATTCACGCGTTGGCTTCCACTTCCTATTTCCAACTCTTTCCATGCGTGCAAATATGGTAATATTTCCATATTGACTTCTTGTTCCTTGATCCATGTGATTAGTTGTAATCCCAATTCCTCAAGAAATCCTTCATGCACTTGGAACTTGCTCTGCGCCTGATCAACAGTCTTCTCCAGTCTACTGTGAAGGACCTGATTCCTTCACTTCTTGCAGTGTGCTTCCATAATCAGCTCTTGCAGTAGACATGTTAAGGAACTGGTTCTTCAGTAGTCATATGTCATAAACACTACTAGTCCTTATTTGAGACATGTTTAGTATCTAGTTCTTGCATCATGTTTGTTATGTTTGCTAATCATCAAAACTTCATATGTAGCATAGCTCATAGCTCAACATTTTCTTATTGAAAATCTTTAGCTTACCTTTGTGAAAACCAAATGGGAACAACCAGAAGCATCATCTTCTGGTTACCAGTACTCAAACAATTTGCAGATGAATGGTGACTGATAACCATTTTCAAATAATAATGAATGGGCTCCCTGTTGGACAGGATTAGACAGAAAAAGGGAGATTTAATTTTATAGCTCTTTACAAACTTGTTTCTACTTTTATGTCTTTTTTACAAGAGATCTTCATTTTTACACATAAGAGATCTGAAAAAGGTCATTTTCTTCTATTCAATTTAGTGCTCATAAGAGATCATTCCCACCAGAACAAAATTGTAGAAACAATCATTTCAGTACATAGGATAAATAAGAAGTGAAAGATGGATAAGGAGCTAAAAT
Source organism: Solanum dulcamara (assembly GCF_947179165.1). NCBI lineage: Eukaryota > Viridiplantae > Streptophyta > Magnoliopsida > Solanales > Solanaceae > Solanum > Solanum dulcamara. Next base: position 62,936,563 of record NC_077242.1, read on the forward strand.
ATATATTAATGAGCTAGAAGTCAACCTATGGAATGTAAAATTTTAGAGTTCAACATCTAGAAATAGGCAGCCGCAATTCACAGAATAAGAATCTGCAAGTTGATTGAATATAATTGACTCACTTTAATTTACAATAAATGGAAAATACTCAGATTTGGAGCAAGTACGGCGCTTAAACAGAAATTGTAAAGAAGCTACCACCCATTCTTCTCTTAAATGTGAAAGAACTTTATTGTAAATCTTGATAACATATAAGGAATCAATTGGTTTGGTAAACCAAGCATATCATGTATGTCTATCAACCAGAGGCAAAAGAAATCTTACTAACCGTTTTCAGATTATTTCCTCTGCTCTGCAGGGCATATATTGCTCCTCTAGCATAGTTACCCCATTTGCATTCTTCCCGAGGTGTGGATGAGTCCATTTGTTCAGTTAAACCATTTGTATTGTACATATGCTTAGGAAGTTGAACTTCATCTACTCTGTGAAATTAAAAGATGTGAGGCATAAATTCCTGTCTGAATCAAAATTTGAATTTTTAATAAATTTTGGAATTGATTACATTAGGAGCTTTTTGCAGGATTTACACTGTTGAATACATGAAACTATCATCCCCTATTGTTTATGAAAGGGCTAAAACTAATTCATACAAGGTAAAAGTAGAGCATCAAAAGGTTAAGTGCATAAAACAGTGATGGGATTCTCCACATTGTAAAAGACTGCTACAAATCAATGAACATGAGATCGTAAATTCACGATCCAGCAGCAGCAAAAACTTATTTACGTGGCTCCAAACGGAGATTTTTTTAATGCAATTATAGATATCCCAGTAGTTATATGCTAGTATGAACATGCCTAAAATCAGCATTATATACCTGAACCAAACTTCTCCTTCAAATTGCCCAGATTGCAATGTAACCTACAAAATTGAAGTTTTAGTAGAAAATGAGTAGGAAGTAGAATAAAAAGAAAATGACTAGAGTTTAGTAAATATTCCATAAACTCAATCGCTCTTAAGCAGAGAAGGGATGATAGTGGAGCAGAGAAGTACAAATGCTGCTTCAACTTCCAGTGTTTACTAGCCAGAGTTCTCCAGTTCGACAAAGTAAAAGCAACACAGTCAACAGAATTTCAGTGTTGAAAAAGACAGATATGAACATCAAGGTGGACGTGAGTAATGACTTCTATCCTATAACTACATCTATTTATTTGTGTCTCAGTTGCAGCTTCCCAGCTAAAAGATCCATTTCATAGCAACACTGTTAGCATCCCCTTAGTCTGCCAAGGGTTTACCATTTACACATGGAAATTATTAAAAATCAGAGAAATAGATGACTCCAGCTTATCTGTTAGTTATATTTCGTATTTCTTAATTTGTAGCTGTCCTTTGCAATAGGGAGGTTATCCCTCTGCTTTCTCATTCCAGTAATATTAGGAAGTTATTTTCTTGTTTTTAAGTGGTTAATCCATCAGTGTTGTATCTAAAGTTATTTGAATTCAATAAAATGTATGCACTCTAGTTTTTTAGTTCAACTCAAGAAATTGCTGGTTCTCTCTTCACAAACCAGTACCATAGGTCACATAAAGAAAACCCAGACTTCTCATTTATTCCACGTTGACTCTTATTTTGTCTTGTAGTGTCCCAAAACCAAATCCATAACAAGGGACCATAACAAATTGGTATGAGAGCTGGGAGTTATGGGAGTCCAAGTCCAGCAAAAATTGGCACAGTTGGTGAACTTGTACCAAGAAGAACGTGCAACCAATTTAGCCAGATAGGAAGCCATAAACGCTCACTTGGATGCACTTACAAAAAATTTAGCAAATTCGAAGGCCGATTCTGACTTAATTGAAAATATCCATCATAATTGAAGTTGGAAGGGTAAACTAAGTGGCATGAGGGTCAGGATCAGCAACCGGGGAAAGCTCCATCATGCCTAAACATACAAAGTTGGATTTTCCATGATTTTACTGGCCAGGAGGATCCTGAAGGATGGTTGAACAGGTACAACCAATGCTTTAGACACCAACAAACTCCAGAAGAAAAAAGGTTGGACTTATTTCTTTTCATTTGGAAGGGAATACAACTCTGGTTCCTTCAACTAAAGACAAATATAGCTCCATCCTCCTGGGATGAATTCAGACGTTAATGTAACTTTCATTTTGGGCCACCAATCATAATTCAGAAGTTGGGAGAATTGGCTAGGTTATGCCACAGATCGGGTCTAACGCAGATTATCACGAATATTATTCTTGTTCATGAGACTATAGAGGCATGACTTGATTTGTCTACCTGATCGATAAGATAAGAGGGATTTGTTTATCTTCTAACTATTCCCCAAAGATTTATTTCTTTAAATGTACCGAATAATGAATTATTCAAGCATATGATTTGTGGATTAGCAGATTATCTAGGAAAATTTGAGGAACTGGTTCACGGGCCCATACCATCACACCCTCGCAAAAAATTAACTTTATATGAGTTGTCTTGCTGACTATAAGGCAACTGAGGTAGAGTTGCATGATCCTCCAGAGCTACTGTTATGAGTATATCCCGGCTTTAGGTACACAGGGGACAACTCCTTCATCTGCAATTGTCAGATTCCCATAGATAAAAAAAATAATAGATTTCTCACCTCAACAATGCATCAGATTTGTGAAATTGACCAGAACTGAGATGGTGGAAAGCCGGCTCAAGGGACTCTGTTTCAACTGTGACAAACCATTCACTCAGGGCCATCAGTGCGAGAAATTATTCTTAATTGACTCGTAGAGGAAGAGGAGGAGAATCTGTCAAATAAGAGTCAAATCCTAGTACAGACAACCTCAAATTTCTTTAAAATCCATCATATGTATCACAACCCCACAAAATATGCACTTTCAAGGCAAATTGAAAGGAAATTTAGTGATATCATTGGTTGATTCTAGAAGTACCCATAGCTTTGTGGACTCTAAGCTTGTGTCACAGTTCAATTTTCAAGTCAAGAGGCAAGATGGGTTAAGGATAGTGGTGGGAAATGGAGAACGGGTCAGAAATCTGGGACAATGCAAGGAAGTTCCGCTATGGTTTGGTAATCATGCTTTTCTTATTGACTTATATGCTCTCAGTTTAAGTGGCTTTGATGTGGTTCTAGGTGTCAATTGTCTTAAGAACTTGGGACCCATTTATGGGATTTCAGAGACACGTGGATGTCATTCTTTACAAACATGGGCAGATCTAGGTGGACCGAAGTTGGAAAAAAAGGGGAAAATTTCTCTGTGCATATAGGGTTAAATTTTTGTTGTGTATATATTTGATATTAAATACCCTTGACACAAACCAAAAGCTTAGCTCAGCGGTAAAGGGGGTTCAAATTCTCTTAGACGACGTAGATTCAATTCCCGCTAGCCCAAGTTTCTAATATTTTTAGCTCTTTGCACGTTTGTCTTTAAATATTTTTGAATTCCCTTGAGAAATATACTGTCTCCTCCATGCTCAAGAAGCAAACATCCATGCTATGATGTTTGACAAGGATAACGAGGAAGAACTGAATTTTCTTTTGCAGGATTTTTCTTGCATTTCTCATGAACCGTTAGCCTTCCACCTAGACGTGGTTGTGACCGTAAATTGTTCTAGAACTAGGGACAACCCATTGAGGTTCGTCCAATCGATTTACACAATTAAAAACATGAAATTGGACAACAATATTCAGAGATGTTGAAGCAAGGAATAATTCAGCCAAGCCAGTCTCCCTTCTCTTCTCCGGTGCTTCTTGTTCCTTAATCCGATGGTTCCTAGCATATGTGCATCAACTATTGCGACTTGAATGTAAACACAATCCAAGGAAAATTTCCTTTTCCAGTAACGAGGAACTGCTTGGGGCTAAATATTTCTCTAAATTAAAGTTATGCCTATGTTACTATCAAAATCGAACGAGGGAGGATGATGTGCAGATAATTGTCTTCTGTAAACACCATGGGGATTTTGAGTTTCTGATATGTCCTTTGGCTTAATCAATTTTCCATCTACCTGGTATTTAAGCTTCACTTAAGAAAACTTATATTGGTGCTTTTCAATGATATTCTAGTGTACAGCTAAACATAGGTAGAACACATGTATCATTTGCGAGTTGTATTCAAATTACTCCCAGATCACCATCTTTTCTTGAAACAATCAAAGCGTTCATTTCCCAAACTCAAATTGCTTATTTTGGGCCACCTCATCACATCTGATGGAGTGTGTGCAGATGCTGGCAAAATTTCAGCCATTATTGAATGGCCCAAACCTCCAACTCTTAAGCGGTCGCAAGGCTTCTTAGGCCGCTATTGTAAGTTTGTGCAGAATTATGGATATTTTGCTGCACCATTTCCTTCATATGGACAGATCAATTAACACATGCTTTCGAAAACCTCAAGATTGCCATGACAACTGCACTTGTATTGGAACTTCCAGAATCTAGATTTTTCTCAACGTTCTATTATTGAATGTGATGTTTCAGATCTGGCCATTGGGGTTGTTTTAATACAGAGTAATAAACTCATTGCATTCTTTAGCAGAGTATTGACAAAGCGACACCAGCCGCTAGCGGCCTATGAAAAGGAATTGATAGGTCTTATGATGACTATTCAGCACTGGCGCTCTTATCTATGGGGACAACACTTCATTGTTTGTACTCATCATTACAATTTGAAAATTCTATTGGAGCAAAAAGCTCCCTCCGCGACAAAATCAGGTGGGCAAGTTCTGGGGTACAGATTCTCAGTTGAATACAAGGTTGGTCGTTTCAACACTGTGGCGATGCCTTATCCTGTCGAAATAATGACGAAGCTACGGTTCTTGCATTTCCATGACAAAGTTGAGCCTTTTTGATGATATCAGAAATGAACAAAACTCTCCAGATATCCAACAATTAATATACTCTGCCCACAATGTTACTGCATCAGATTAATGGAATATAAAGAATGGGTTGCTCTTGTATAAACCCAAGATATTCTTGGCTTCAAACTCCTTCCATTCAGACAGTCATGACTTCCTTGCATAACCAGGTACATGAGGAGTACCAAAAAACACTTTTTCGAATTGCAAAAAATTTCCATTGGACGGGTATGAAGCATCATAGTCACGACTTTGTCCATGCTTGTAGTATTTGTCAGTGACACAAAACAGAAACTTTGCAACCTGCCTTCCTTTTCAACCTTTATCAGTACCGGAGCAAATATGGTCAAACATACCATTGGATTTTGTACAAGGCTTGCCTACCTCACGTGGGAAAAATGTCATCTTGGTAGTGGTAGATCATTTCTCTAAATACTGTCACTTGTTGTCAACTTCTCATGTGAAAAATGTAATCTTACAAGTGGTAGACCATTTCTCTAAATATTGCCACTTGTTGCGAATTGCTCATCCGGTTATCCCTACTCTGTTGGAAGTATTGCATGGCTCTTCTTTGAAAATATTTCGAATTACATGGCTTACCAGTAACCATGGTTAGTGCTCATGATGTAACTTTCACAAGTGCCTTTTGGAGAGAACTCTTCCGCCTCAGTGGTACCAAGTTGTGTTTTAGTTCGATGTATCACCTGCAATCTGATGGCCAAACAGAAGCTATCAACCGGAATGTGGAGATGTATCTGAGATCTTTTACTAGTGGACATCCTACCAAATTGATGCACTAGTTATCAAGGGCTGAATATTCGCATAACACCAGTTTTCATACTTCTTTGAAAGCTACACCCTTTGAAGTAGTGTATGGGCGTCCTACACCACATCTTTTATCTTATTATCCTGGAATTTTCAGATTGGATACAGTGGATATAGCTTTACTATAGCTTTACGATCTCGGGATCAGATTTTCTCAACCCTTAAAACAAATTTGTTGCATGCTCAACAAAAAATGAAGGCTACTTTTGATTCCAAACATCGACATGTTGAATTTTGGGTTGGAGATAGAGTTCTATTGAAGTTACAACCATATAGAAAACTTTCTGTAGCTACTCGTTCTCATCAGAAACTGTTGACTAAGTTCTATGGCCGTTTCAGGATTGAGCAGCACATTAGGCCTATGGCTTATAAATTGGAGTTCCCATCGAGTACAAAACTTCATCTGGTTTTTCAGGTCTTTAATTTGAAGCTTTTTCATGAAGTAGACATTCCAGCAGCTGCTACTCTTCATTCGAGTTTTCGCCAGGAGCTTCCTCACCCCAAGCTTTGGCCGTGATTGAACGCCGGGTGGTTCGTAACATACCTGAAGCCTTAATACATTGGCAGCATACTTCTCCATCTGAGGCATCTTGGGAAACTGTTCATTCTATGCAACAATGCTTTCCACACTTCCCGCTTGAGGAAAAAGGTGATTTGAAAAATGGGAGTAATGTTAGCACCCCCTTAGTCTACCAACGGTTTACACATGGAAAATTTAAAAAATCGGAAAAATAGATAACTTCAGTTTATCTGTTAGTTATGTTTTCAATTTCTTGGTATCCGTTGTTTGCGATAGGGAGGTTATTCCTCTACTTTCTCATTCCAGTAATATTAGGAAGTTATTTCTTGTTTTTAGCTGGGTGGTGAATCCACCAGTTTTGTATTTAAAGTTATTTGAATTCAACAAAATGAATGCAGAAAATTATTCCTTCTTTTTAGTACTTCAACTCGACAGGTTCTCTCTTAAAAAACCAACACCATAGGTCGCAAAAGAAGAACTCTTCCCAAACTCCTCATAAACTCTGATTTTGTCTTGCAGCATCCCATAACCAGATCTATAACAGGGGACCGGAACAAACATCTATCACTTGACATGTATGCTCTCATTAAAGCACATCTTGGAGTTTGTACAACTATGTTGATAAGAAATAAGATACGTAGAATTCCAATGCAACAAAAAAATTGGTAGACTAAGGCTTCATTTGTTTGCACTTAATGAAGGTCTTAATCTTAATCATTCAGATCTCAGTCATACAGTTTGTTTGTTTCCAAAGCCTGAATCTTAATGATTCAGGTCTTTATCATTAAGTGGGTTTGTTTTTTTATTTTACAACCACTTAATAGGTATTATGATTTATAACAAAGTCTTAAAATCATTGAGATGATTATTTAAAAATTTCTACAAAGATAACAGTTTACCGCTACTCCATCTACTTTCACCCACCATCCACAACCACCATTTCAGCCACAACTACCATCACTGTCAATCAACACCACCTACCATCCAGAACCACCATCCTCAGCCCAACCAAAACCACCGCTACCGTCAATCACCAAAATCAATAATCATCACCATTAGCCATCATTAGTAATCATCACCACCAACCATTATTACATCCACTAATCACTACTAATAATTATCACCATTAGTCAACATTATATATCGCTAACCTCCTTCATCATTCACCACCGTTATTAATTATCAATATAGTTCCACTATTAATTATCAGCCGCCACCACCAACAACCATGATTAATCACTATTGTCAGCCACTATACCATAAGATTCTACCCACAACCACCATCATCAGTAAACATCATCCAGAATCGACACATACAATCACCATCGTTAGCCATCACCACATCAATTGTCACATAAATTTTTTAAATATTTATTGATATAATATTAAATCAATTTAGTAATTTATTTGAATTTTGTATTTATTATTTTTCAAACAAAGACAATTTTTATACATTCAAATGTTGAAAAAAAAGCAGTCTTAACTATTTAGCATTTAGATCTTAATGCAACATCTTAATATTCAGATGTGTATTCAGATTCAGAAGAGGATTTTGACAAGGATTGTGTGTGACAAGCATCCAGCCTTGTAGATTCAGTACCTTCATAACCAAATTTAGCTAAAACTACAAACATTTAACTTATCTTTCACAACATATGGACAATATAAATGGTATACATTGTTAATACACTAAACAATTTGGCTACAAGACATGAAAACAATCATACCTGGGTGTCATCAGAAGGAACAAAACCCAGTAGTATACCCTTATTGATTGTCATAGCTGAAACAGTTCCACCCTGAGACATGTCGAAGATAACATAATTCCATATAGATCTTGAGTAAAGGTAAAACTGCAAATAATTATACTTAGGTGCCGAGGCTTCAAATAACTGTCCACAAGTTTAGAATTGAGGCAAAGTTGATTGCCTGACTTAAGGCAGATCGTAATATTCATATGCTAATAACTTATTAACATTAGATGTAGAATCCAGTTATGATTACATTGAATCTGAAGACCAACAAGTAGAAATTTTATCCGTCAAGAATTAAGCAAGCACACATAATCAACAACTAGTATTCTAATAAACTTGCCTGATGATCAATGTGAGCGCCCAATGGACAAATCCTGTAAGGTGATACAACCACCCTAACCTCCTGAGCATCTCTATCAGACAATTCGGCAACTTTCTTTCGTATTTTATCCAACTGCAGCAGTTCCAAAATCAGTGGATGTTTTATCTAATCTATTTGAGTTTAGCAACTGTGACTAGTACATGGGGTCAGGGAGATTACAGTGAAACACAATAAATCTATTGGTTCTGAAATTACAAATGCTCAATAAATCCTTTGCAAAATTAATATCAGACAAGAATATCGGGAGATTGAGTATCACAAACTCTGATGAATAGTGCAGAACTACATCCAATATTTGGAGCTGAGTCAACTAGCTAAGATTTTACTTTCCCACTTTTCGGTCTCTCTCAAATACAGGCGCATCAAATTTAATTACTATTAGATGCATGGCAGCACGAAGATATTTGCACTTGGTTAATATGGAATAATATTCCTATAATTTACATTCCTCTAACCATACATAACATTTTACTAGTGACTCTTCTTGTGCACAGGGGCATAGCTACATTAACCTAGGGACCAGGGTGGTCACTCAAACACCCTTCATCCAAAAATTATATTGTGCATATAGAAAATAACACTGTTTCTATAGGTCAAAAACAACTTTTGTAGAGATATATACTAAAATTTTGAACACCCTTGGCAAAATTCCTAGCTTCGCCACCGCTTGTGCGGAAGCTTCTTCCTTTCTAAATACAGCAGCCTTTGAGAAAAACTGCTCAAGCAGAACTCAGACACAGGGCAAAAAGGGTATATATAGTAGATGTTGAACCCTTCGACTTCTTCAAACTTTGAAACCCTTAAATGAAAATCTTAGCTCCGACACTGGTCAATATAGGCATAAAATCATGATACAAGGAGTTGGGACAAAATCAAACACACTTGTAGCAATACAACACTATTAATTTACATACATAACCCTCAGCTCTGGAAAAGACAATGTGGTTTGAATTGTTTATTTGGCATCAATAATAGTAAATTGTGAAACATCATTTGGAATTAAGATTACAAATCAAATCAACAACACCCATCAAAGAAAGATCCACAATGCAATAAAAAATAACAAGAATTGAAGTGTAAAAATGAGAACTTTACCTCTGATTCAGAAGGCCAATGACCAGAAAAAACACCCATTTTTCTTCTTTTTTATTTTTGAAATATTTGTGGAAGAATGTTAATCTGAGAGCTTTGTTGAAGAGTTTTGCTTTATATTTAAGAAATAATAATAATAATAATAATAATAATAATAATAATAATGAAGAGGAGGTTAAAGAAAAGAAATTTGCGGGAATAATTGTTGTCGGTTGAAAGGTCGTTTCCCTTGATTTGGTTCAATCTTTGGAGTTTGTCACTTGGCATAAATGGCAAATCATATCTTACCATTTTTAAAAAGATTTTTCTTTTATTATAAGTATTATTCAAAAGATTAAATTGAAGGCTACACTGGTTTATCTCCATGCAAGGAAAAGTGGTGTCTGTTAAACTGTCAATCCCGCAATCTATGCTTACAAATTTTAACTTCACACAAAAAAAAGAACAGTAATTTTTCCTCCCATTTTAGAATATGAATATCTCTTTCCCTTATCTTAACTCTTAAGTACCCTTTATTTTGACATTTATGGGTAGGGTTGGGTGTTCTGGTCCTTCGAATTAAATATGAAAATTTTAAATTGAAGAAATTACCATCTAAATAAGTTTAGATTGACTTTTTAAAGTTCGATTTCAAATTAATTGATTTAGATATTATAAATTTTTGATTTTGGCTTTTGAACTCTTAAAAGTAGGCTTATTAGGAAGGATAATAATGGCGAGTAAAGTACCTCGATTTTACCACAAGTGAAGTGACAAATCATTTATTGTTTTCATATTAATTGTCAACTCTAGAAGAAACATAATTCATAGGGTTAATTCAAAATGGGTGGGATACTATTGAACTTTTGAACTTATTAGTATTGGGCATATGGATAGATCCAAAACCGTTAAAATTAAAATCTTAAATCAATATGGAATCCAAAAATTCCGATCGAATATCTATAAAGTCCAAATTTTGAATTGGCCTAAATTATGCTCATTCCTATTTATGGGTCTTTAGGTTCAGAAGTAAATTAGGCAAGAATTAGTAATGTAATGATTATAATACATAGAGTAATAATATAAAAATTATAAAGTGGATATTTTGTTATGAGTGTTTTACAAAAATTACAAGTGTCAAAGTTTGAAAATTGTGTTATTCCAGAGGATAAATAGCCATTATGGATTCTAGCAAATAGCTTTCGAATAGCTTTATCACTCCACAGGACGATTGACTTTTGAGTTGGTTGCACTGATGCAACTAAGAGCCTATCTAGGCTCTCATAACTTGTTTCACCTGAAAGTATGATACTCTAACCAGTTTGATTTTTCTTTGAGTTAACATATTCTAACGACATGAACTATCGTTATTAGAAAAGGCACCTCGTGCGGAGTTCCAAAAAATTTTAAATTTCATTGCCAGTTTAAATTGGGATGACCTAACAAAAATTTTGAAAATTAAACATTATCCGGGCTGACATCATCCCGCCATAGCGAGAATATTTTCGCTATTACGGCACTGCTATACCAACAGGTCAACTCCTATAACGGCAGAAACCCAAAAATGCGAATTCTTTTAATTTCCTCCTCTTCTTCAGTGGTAAAATAGACAGGGACTGCTATTAAAATCCTTAAAAAGACTGCGTTTAGCGTGAAAACAAGGGAGAGAAGGTATTCTAGCGTAAGAAGGTCAAACCCACGGATTTCAGGCCTACATCCATCAAGATTCACCTTCATGGAGCCAGAAACTCGTGAAACCAGTATTCCGCAGCAGTTACTAAGCATCCAGGCAGGCTAGGCTTAACTTAGTGATTTACTCGTATCAATCGCATAATGTTCTTATAAATTGATGGGAGACCTAGGCCTTCGGGCACAGAGTTGGAATAGTTACAAGTGTTGTTTAATGTTGTTTGGGGTGAGAACTTATCAGGTAGATAAGGTTGTTGTTATACGGTTATTTGGTATAGATTTCATGGGTGAAAATTAATGGGAAATTGAAAAAGGAAATTGGTTCAGAAAATATGTTAATTTATGAGAATACGGGAGTTAACTCTAGAGAACGAACATATGCATATGCTGGGGGGTCCAATATGGGGTTATTGGCATAAATATGCAACTATGTATTATATCTATGATTATGTGGCACATGCTTCATGTGTTTGTTAAGTCAAGAATTGTGACTGGAGTCTAATTACTGTTGATGATAGAGCTGTGTATTGGTCTATTCGGTTCTATTTTGAACTTTATTGGTTTGACTAATCGGTTATCAATTTATAGAATGTTAAACCGTTAGAGAACCATTAAAATATTGACTTATCGGTTATCAACTTATCGGCATTGATCATTATCAGTTTGGTTATCGGTTTAACTGTTAATATTTGATACAAAAAAACCATTGAAAATTACTTAAAAATAAGGTGACAAACTAAATGATCCATGCACATTGCATCTTACTCAAAAGCAAATGTAAAATATTGTGTAATAACCAAGAGTTTGAGGCAACAAGAAATAAAAGTATGAAAACTAAATCGTAAGTGAAGGACTTTATATACCGAATGGTAATAAATATAAATTATTAAGTTACTATCGGGTTATCAGTTTAAGAAAAAATCTTAAACCATTAAGAACCGATATCCCAATGATAAAAAAAATTAAAATTATTATCGAAACCGCTAAATTAATAACCCATTACCGATAAATTAATATTTTTTTTGGTTTGGTTTATTGATTTTGGTTCAATTTTGAACAACCCTAGTTGATGACTTGTGATATTTATGATTATGATTCTGTATATTATTTTTGATTGCTGATTGGCTCGAATACCACGCTTAGTACGGAATAACCTTGATTGGCACGAATATCATGCCTAATACATAATGTCTCTTGATTAGCTCAGGTACCATGCCTGGTACGTATTACTAGTTCGCTCGGGTACCACATATGAATGGGATATCAAGGGTTGACTCATGTGCATGCCTAGTATAGGTTATCATTATGTATGGGTTCTTTGAATGAACCATATTGTTCTTGTAAGATGTTGGTCCCTGAGTGGCCGGATTGTTTGTTTAAATTATGGGATGGTTCTTGTAGGGATCGAAAATTATAGGTTAAATACCATAGACTACTTTTTAAGGAACCTTGAGTGGTCCGAGTTACTTGAAGGGTGAATAGGACTCGTGTATGGGAAGGGAGGCGTGTTGACCTATTCATGTCTCATGTGATGATTAGGTTAGGTTGATGATTGATGGTCTGGCTCTTAGTTGGTTACTTAGATTGTGTATGTCTGTTAAATTGGTTTGGAATTTATCTGATAAATGAAGGTTTGGAAAGTCTTATGTTGCATGAAGGGCGTTAGGCTTGGGAAGCCTTGATGTGGTATGAAGAATAAGCCTGGGAAAAGAATTAAGTGTGATAGAGGGTCAGGTTATGATGTGTTATCAAAGGTGGATTCTCTCTTAGTAATGAAGTTGACATCGGAATAGTGTAGTGAGATGTTGGAGCAGGTTGAATGAGTGAATGCAATGTGGTTAGTATCAAGGGTGGTGGTTAAGGATTAAAGTTATAAACTCATATTGTATGTTTCTTTATGATTATTTTGCGTGATATTATGGGATGGATTCGGGTTGCTTGTTATACCCCAAAAATTATCAAAATACCCTTAGAGGATAGCGCGCTCGCATAACGTATCATCCCTAACCTTTTTGTCCAATCCGAGGCTAAAATATCAATTAGGGGAAAATTATGTGGAAAAATGATCTCGATTGAATTTTAGACCAATCGAATCAAAAGATAATTTTTTGGGGCAAAATTACTTAATCTATAGAGTGTGCGCTAAATCCGCATCGCGGACTTGGCCAATCTTGGTTCAAAAATCAGTGTTGAAAATTTTCAAAAAAAAATGAACTATGAGGGAACAATCTTATGCCAATCAAACCAATCATTTTGAGTACTATAAAGACCTATCTGGGAGTTTGTCTTATCCGACAACCATCACCTATGAGCCGATGAGGTACAAAGAGCTGACGTCATTGCCATGTCAGTCCAATACTATGCTAGTGTAAGGGACGAATCAACCAACCAAGGACCTACAATCAATAAGACAAGTCCACTTTAGGGATAATAAGGACCTACAACCAATCTTGGTTCCCCAGGCCAAATTTTCCTGCCCGATGTTATTTTTAAGAAGGGGCATTCCGATCTTTTTTCCACCCTTCATATACTTAACCCAATATGTATTAAGGTCATTTTCGACCCCATAACTAGTCCTAAGCATAATTCTTCTATTATTTATGCCAAATTAACAAAAGAAACTAGGGCTAAAGAGAAGAGAAATGGTTACGGTTTAAGGATTTCAAACCAGAATCTTGCAAGTTTGATTGTCTTTCTTCATTCTAGGTATGTAAGGCTAAACTAAAGCATGAACATTATTCTTTCATATGCCCCATGATTGTGATAGGTTGATTTGTGAATGAATTGACTTCCCATGATTGTGTTTCTTGAGAATTTCCTTAAACTTAACACATTTTACATAGTATTTCGTAATTGATGTTTTCTATGAACTTATTTCTTGAAAAAATAATTTAAACTACTTACTTCATAAATCCTAATAGTATTTTGACTAATATTGGATGTATATGCCTAAGGATTGAGTCTAGAGCCTTGAATGTCTGAATGCATGATTGTGATTGGGATGTGAGCATGACGATAGTTTTGATGAAACTTGATAATCCTTTGTACCTTGGTAATTGAACCCCAGTGAATGGTCTCAACTGAATGTTGTCTTAAATGATTGTCCAAACTACTCTTAAATAAATGATTGGATAATTGATTGGTTGAAATGATTGATTGGATAGAACTGATGAATTGATAAGAGTCCATATGAGACTTATTGATTGGGATTAATTGTCTTATGAGCATTCAATCTTGGAAGGCGTATCAAGCGCCGAATTAGATAAGAGTAAGTAACAACTCGAACTCAATAACTATGTAGCCAAACGTAGAAGAGAATTGAACTATTAAGTCAGATATTTCCCTATTTTATTATTCTGACATGATAGGACTTTATTGATTGTTGGATCCATGATTGGTTGATTCTTCCCTTGCCCTAAAAAAGTATTGGATGGTTGTGACAATAACAATGAGCTTGTTGTATGATCACTAGCTCATAAGTGATTGTTATCAATAAGAGAAACTCCCATATAAGTCTTGATAGTACTCTGATTAGATTTGATTGTATGTGATTGGTGTCTGTCTAAACCTTACTCTTGCTTTAGACTTATGACATCCTGATTGAGTTTCTCATTTTTCTGATTTGAGATATCTGAACTGATGTTATTCTACCTTGATGCATGTTTTATTCTGCCATATTACATACTTGTACATTTCATGTACCGACGTTCATTTGGGCCTGCATCATTTAATGATGCAGCGACAAGTTGTAGAGATCATCAACAGATGCATCATTGAGGATCTATTCTTATTCCAGCTGATTGGTGAGTCCTCCCTTATTTCAGAGGATACCACTCTTTTATCATATAGCTTTAGAGTTTAGAATTTTACTTATATTTTGATTAAGGTAGCCATGAACTTGTCATTGGCACCACATAGACAGTTGATAGAGGCTTCATAGACTAGGTTATTGATGTATCGATTGGATATTGTCTTTTGGCTAGTTTCATTAATACTAGTCTTGTTGATTGGATTAGATAGATTGTTGGCCTTTGGCCTTATTTTATAAATTATCTGTTTGATTATCTTATTGAGTTATTCTCTTGATGAATTAAGTCTTCCGCTTATAGAATGTTGATTGAATAAATGTGTGAACGGGCCAAGTGGTTCACTTGGGAACTAGCAATAGTATCTGAGTGCCGGCCACGTCTAGGATACCTTTCTAGAGCGTGACAAATTTGATATCAGAGTCAGGTTTCAAGAGTCCAAGGGAGTCTATGAAGCCGTGTCCAATAGAGTCTTATTTATAGGTGTGTTGTATACCACACTTATAATAAGGAGGCTACATGACACTAGGAATTATTTCACTTCTTTCACATTCTGAGTTCGTACAATAGAGTTTAACTCTATGAATGATCTCTTCTAATTCATGCGTTCACATTTTTACTTCAGATCATGCCTCTAAGAAGAGCTACTGGACCGGTTAGGGTCAGAGGATGCCCAGCCAGTCAAAGTGTTAACCAACCTGAACAGCAAGTTCCTAAGGGGAAAGGAGACCCAGCTATACCAGCAGAGCATCAACCACAGACTGACATCTCAAATGTTGAGCATCGCCAGGCCATTTAGAATTTTTCTCAGGCAGTGACAGCCCTAGTGGCCTAACATGGAATAGGTAGACAGAATGCTACGGACACATCTAGAATCCGTGAGTTCTTGAGGATGAACCTGCCTATATTCACAGGGTCTACACCTAATGAAGATCTAGAGAATTATATAGATGAGCTTCAGAAAGTATTTCAAATTATGCATGTGATTGATGCTGAGCAAGTTGAGTTGGCTGCCTACCAGCTAAAGGGTTTTGCTAGACTGTGGTTTGACCAGTGGAGGGAGGCTAGATGAGAGATGCACCAGTTCTGAGTTGGGAAGTATATGAGAAAGCTTACTTGGGATGCTTCTTCCCAAGAGATTTGAGAAAGGCAAAGGTAAGAGAATTTTTGAACTTGAGACAGGGATTTTTCACGGTGTAGGAGTATAGTCTCAAGTTCACACAGTTGTCCCACTATGCTCTGGAGATGGTTATTGATATAAGAAGTAGGATGAGCTTGTATGTGGATGGACTGGGTCGTTCAACAAATAAAGAAGGAATGGGAGCAATGCTGGTTGGAGACATGGATATTGGTAGGTTGATGACTTATGTGCAGCAGACAGAGAAGGAGAAGCTACAAGACATGGATGAGTTTAGGAGCAAGAGGGCTAAGACATCCATTTATTAGGTTGGTAAGAGAGGGAATAGGAATAGGAGCCATTTTCAGACAGGCTCATCTAGGCCAACTCCACCATCCGCTAGTGCGCTTGCACCCAGGATCAGAAATGAATAGGGGTCCCAAAACTTCAGAGCCCAGGGTCCTCAGTCACAAGCTAGTGTGGATCAAGGTTCTAGAGGTAAGCTGCCATGTGGAAAGTGTGGAAAACTTCACTTAGGAGAATGCCGCGAGGGAGGGAATGAGTGCTTTAAGTGTGTCCAATTGGGCAACTTTCAGAGAGACTGTCAGAAGTGGGCCAGCAAAGCCCAATCTTCTGCTCCAGCACCATCAGTTCGAGGAAACCAGAGGGGTGATACTTGTAGTACAAGTGGGGGTTCAAACCGTTTGTATGCCATGGGTAGTTGCCAAAATTAGGAGAATTCGCCAGATGTTTCCACTGGTATGCTTCTAGTCTTTTCTCGTAATTGTTATGCTTTGTTGGATGCGGGTGCCACTTTATTATTTGTAACCCCTTATGTGGGTACTAAGTTTGATAAAATCCCTTAGTGACTTCTTGAGCCTTTTAGTGTGCCTACTATTGTTGGTGAGTCTATCATAGCTGAGAGGGTCTATAGAGATTATATTGTGTCAATCTATCACAGGGATACCATGGCTGACTTAGTTGAGTTGGACATGGTTGATTTTGATGTGATTCTTAGATTGGACTGGCCTTATGCCTTTTATGGCTCTATTGATTGTAGGACTCGAATTGTGAAGTTTAAATTCCCGAATGAACATGTTTTAGAATGGAAAGGTAGTCTTGTCGTGCCTAAGGATAAATTTATTTCCTACCTTAGGGCCAAAACGTTAATCTCGAAAGGGTGTATTTACCACATCGTGCGAGTTAAATATGATAGTGTAAAGTCTCCATCTCTTGAGTAAGTCCCGATTGTTAATGAGTTTACCGAAGTTTTTCCAGATGATCTTCCGAGAGTTCCTTTCCGATTGGGAGATTGACTTTAGGATTGATGTTATTCCCGATACTCAGCCTATCTCTATCCTGCTTTACAGAATGGCCCCTACTGAGTTGAAAGAATTGAAAGAACAGTTGAAATATTTGTTAGATAAAGGCTTCATTAGGCCGAGTGTCTCACCTTGGGGCACTCCTATCCTATTTATTTGAAAGAAAGATGGGTCCCTTAGAATATGCATTGATTACTGGCAATTGAACAAGGTCACCATAAAGAATAAGTATCGTCTTCCCAGAATAGATAATTTGTTTGCACTTGTTTCTCAAAGAAGACCTAAGATTAGGTTACCATTAATTGAAGGTGAGGGAGTGTGATATCCTGAAAATAACTTTTCAGACTCGTTATGGCCATTTTGAGTTCTTATTCATGTCCTTTAGGTTGACTAATTCATCTGCAACCTTTATACATCTCATGAATCGGGTGTTTAAGTCATATCTTGATATGTTCGTGATTGTCTTCATTAACTCTAAGAGTGAGGAAGAGCATGCCTATTACCTCAGAGTTGTCCTCCAGACTCTGAAAGACAGGAATTGTATAAAAAGTTCTCCAAATGTGAATTTTGGCTTGCATCAGTGGCCTTTTTAGGCCACATTATATTTGGAGATGGTATTCGGGTTGACATCTAGAAAATTGAGGCAGTGAAGAATTAGCCCAAACCCACATTCCTAACTGATATAAGAAACTTCTTGGGTTTGGCTTGCTATTGCCGACAGTTTGTAGATGGATTTTCATCCATATCATCACCATTGACCAAGCTAACCCAATAAAGGCTAAGTTCCAATGTTTTGATTCTTATGAGGAGAGTTTTCTAGAAATTGAAAACCAAACTGACCACTGCTCCTATTTTGACTTTGCCCAATGGAACATAGAATTTTGTAATATATTGTGATGCGTCTAGAGTTAGTTTGGGCTGTGTGTTGATGCATAGGGGAAAAGTTAAAGCTTATACTTCTAGACAACTTAAGATTCATGAGAGAAATTACCCAACTCATGATCTTAAGCTGGAAGCTATGGTATTTTCTCTTAAAATTTGGCGCCACTATTTGTATGGAGTACATGTTGATGTGTTCACGGACCATAAGAGTTTGAAATACGTCTTCATTTAGAAAGAGCTTAACCTGAGAGTTGCTCAATGATTATGACATGGGCATTCTCTACCACCCAAGTAAAGCTAATGTTGTTGCGGATGCTCTTAGTAAGTTTTCTATGAATAGCACTGCCATATAGAGGAGGGAAGGAAAGAATTGGCTAAAGAGGTGCATAGATTGGCTCGATTTGGAGGTCAGCTTGAGGAGAATAATAAAGGTGGAGTTAATATTCAGAATGGGTCTGCATCATCCCTTCTGTCAAAGGTGAAAGATAAGCAAGACCAAGATCCCATCTTTCTTCAGTTGAAGGAATTGTTTTACAAACATAAGGTGATGATTTTATCTAAAGAGGGAGATGGTGTATTGAGGTACCAGAATAGATTATGTGTCCCAAATGTTGATGATGTCTGAGAAAGGATTATGCCTGAAGCTCATAATTCTAGATACTCTATTCATCCTAGTTCTACAAAGATGTACCATGACTTGAGAGAAGTCTATTGGTGGAGTGGAATGAAGAAAGATATTGTTGAATTTGTTTTCAAGTGCCCAAATTGTTAACAGGTTAAAGTTGAGCATCAAAGTCCATGTGTGTTAGCTCAGAATATAGAGTTCCCAGAATGGAAGTGAGAGATGATCAATATGGACTTTATTACAAGTTTGTCGAGGTCTCGTAAGCAGCATGATTCGATTTGGGTAATTATGGATAGATTACTAAATCAGTCCACTTTTGGGCAATTAAGACTACTGACACCACAGAGGACTACGCAAGATTATATATTCGTGAGATTGTCAGATTGCATGAGGTTCCCCTTGTCTATCATCTCAGACAGAAGATCTCAATTCACTTCCTAGTTTTGGATATCTTTTCAGGAAGAATTGGGTTCAAAGGTGAATCTTAGTATAATCTTTCATCCTCAGACAGATGTCTAGGCAGAGTGCACCATTCAGACATTGGAAGATATATTGAGGGTATGCATACTTGACTTTAAGGGTAATTAGGATGATCATTTACCTCTTATTGAGTTTGCATAAACCAATATCTATCACGCAAGTATTCAGATAGATCCCTATGAAACTTTATATGGGAGAAGATGTAGATCACCAATTGGGTGGTTTGAAGTCGATGAAAGTGAGTTGATGGGGCCTGATTTTGTTCATCAAGCTGTAGAGAAGGTGACGGTTATTTGAGAAAGGCTAAAAACAGCCCAAAGCCACCATAAATCTTATACTGATTTGAGAAGGAGAGACTTAGAGTTTTAGGTGAATGATTGGGTGTACTTGAAAGCGTCACCCATAAAGCGAGTTTGGAAAGAAGGTTCCCGGTTGGCTTTATATGAAGAATCCTATCTTTCTAGCCTTATGTGAGCCATAGATTATGATTGAGCCTTCTAAAAGTATAGATAAGGTTTGGAAAGAAGGGAAAGTTTAGTCTCTGATACATTGGTCCTTACCAGATTATGAGGAGGATTGGGAGTGTCACTTATGAGTTGGAGTTACCCTAGAGTTAGCTACTATTCATCCGGTGTTTCACGTCTCGATGTTGAAGAAATGCTTGGGAGATCCTTCATTAGTAGTCCCTATTGACGGTAGTAAAGATAGCATGTCCTATGAAGCGATTCTAATCCAAATCCTTGATCATTAGGTTTGCAAGTTGAGAACCAAAGAGATAGCCTCAGTCAAAGTCTTGTGGAGGAATCAATTTATTGAGAAAGCCACATGGGAAGCTGAGGAAGTTATGAAAGCCAAATATCCATATCTATTTGTTCCCATTGATGAGAATGTTGAAGGTAATGTCTCTATTCTTGATTTGAATTGGTATGTCCATCCTTGAGTTTGAATAGTTGATTGTTTAGAAAATTTGATTGGTTGAATGATTGAGTCTTGATTGTTATTCGTGCCTCAAGTCCATCCTTAGTTTACTCATCATTCGAGGAAGGATGATCCCAAGAGAGAGATATTGTTATACCCAAAAATTACCAAAATACTCCTAGATGATAGTGCGCTCGCATAACGTATCATCCCTAACCTTTTTGGTCAATATGAGGCTGGAATATCAATCAGAGGAAAAATAATTTGGAAAAGTGATCTTAGTTGAATTTTAGGCCAATCGGATCAAAAGATAATTTTTTGGGCTATAATTGTTTAATTAGTAGAGTGTGCACTTGGCCAATCTTAGTTCAAAAATCACCATTGAAAATTTTTGAAAAAAATAAACTATAAGGGAAAAAGTCCACGTCGTGCACTTGTTCCTCCACGGGCCAAATTTTCCTGCCCGGTGTTATTTTTAAGGAGGGGCATTTTGGTCTTTTTTCACTCTCTCCTAAGCATATTTCTTCAATCATTTACAGTAAATTAACAAATGAAACTA
Source organism: Solanum dulcamara (assembly GCF_947179165.1). Lineage (NCBI taxonomy): Eukaryota > Viridiplantae > Streptophyta > Magnoliopsida > Solanales > Solanaceae > Solanum > Solanum dulcamara. The sequence goes on from NC_077242.1 coordinate 62,957,368, forward strand.
GGTTAAGGAGAGGAAAAAGAGCTAAGGCTTAAGGATTTCAATTCAGAATCTTGCCAGTTTGATTGTATGTCTTCATCTAGGTATGTAAAGCTAAACTAAAGCACAAACATTATTCTTCCATGCACCCCATTATTGTGATAAGTTGATTTGTGAATGAATTGAGTCCCCATGATTGTGTTTCTTGAAAATTTCCTTAAATTTAACACATTTTACATAATATTTCGTAATTGATGTTTTCTATAAACTTATTTCTTGAAAAAATAATTTAAACTACTTATTTCATAAATCCTAATAGTATTTTGACTAATATTGGATGTATATGCTTAAGGATTGAGTCGAAAACCTTGAACATGTGAATGCATGATTGTGATTGGGATGTGAGAATGAAGATAGTTTTGATGAAATTTGATAGTCCTTTGTATCTTCATAATTGAACCCAGTGAATGGTCTCAACTGAATGCTATCATAAGTGATTGTCCAAACTGCTCTTAAATAAATGATTGGGAATGATTGGATAATTGATTGGTTGAAAAAGATTGATTGGATAGAACTGATGAATTGATGAGAGTCCATATGAGACTTATTGATTGTCTTATGAGCATTGATTATTTGGAGGAGTATCGAGGACTGAATTGGTAAGAGTAAGTAACAACTCGAAATCAATAACTATGTAGCCAAACATAGGAGAGGATTGAACTGTTAAGTTAGATATTTTCCTATTTTATTGTCCTGACATGATAGGACTTTATTGATTGTCGGATACATGATTGGTTGAGTCTTTCCTTACCCTGGCAAAGTATTGGACAGTTGTGGCAACAACAACGAGCTTGTTGTATGATCTCTAGCTCGATCGTCGTGGCATGAACGAATTTCTTCGCTTCGATTCCGCCCCTAAAGCTAGCTCCTACTTCTCCTCCTATATAGGTATTGATTGTACTCTGATTTGATTGGATTGTATATAATTGGTCTCTGTCTAAACCTTACTCTTGCTTTAGACTTATTACATCCTGATTGAGTTTCTCATCCTTCTGATTTGAGATATCTGAACTGATATTATTCTAGCTTGATGCATGTTTCATTCTACCATATTACATACTTATACATTCCATGTACTAACATCCATTTGGTCCTACATCATTTAATGATAAAGAGACAGGTTCTAGAGATCATCAACAGGCGCACCGTTGATGATCTGTTCACATTCCATCCGATTGGTGAGTCCTCCCTACTTTCTGAGGATGCCACTCTTTTATCATCTAGATTTAGAGTTTAGAATTTTACTTATATTTTGATTAAGGTAGACATGAACCTATCATTGGCACCACTTAGATAGTTGATAGAGGCATCATAGACTAGATTGTTGAGATGCTAGTTTCATTCATACTAGTTTTGTTGGTTGGATTGGCCTTTGGCCTTATTCTGTAAGTTATCAATTTGTTTATCATGTTGAGTTATTCTCTTGATGAGTTATTTCTTCCGCTGATTGAATGTTGATTGAATAAATATGTGAACAGGCCAAATGGTTCGCTTGGGGACTAGCGATAGTTTATGATTGTCGGCCATGGCTAAGGTACCTGATGTGTCTCCAAAAGATGAAATTTACAACACTCAAAATAAGGAATTATTGTAAGTTCTCAAATGTTTTTTTATTAGTTTGATATGTGTTTTTGGTTAGTTTTTAGGGAAATTGAAATATGCTTGGGTTGATGATATTTGTCTTGGTTTATGTGGATATTTGATTATTCTTGGAGTAAGTTGGCAACTTTGTGTTGAGGAGAGATCACAAGGAAAATAAAATATGCAAGAATTGCTAAATTGAATTGAGCTTGGAAAGGATTTGTGAGAACTTGAAAGGAGAACTCAAAGGACGAACTTCACCGGGCCTTAACGAACATTGTACTGGACATGTAGAGGTGGAAGAACCATATTTTGACCAATTATGAACACCAATACAGCCACCATGGGACAAGGTGTTCAATACTGGCTATGAAGAATAAGCCTCCGATCGTGAAGAATAGCCCAGGAAAAGGCAACCAACTTTTGCCTAAGGCACACATCACGCCCATCCATCACACCCTTTGGTGCTTACCACTGGCCGTGGTAGGTTTTGTAGTGAGGAATCCTACCACAAAATACTAATGCACACACCACGCTTCACCACCATGATCCGTGGTGCTAAACACTGGCCGTGGTGGTTCCCGTCTAGAGGCAAATTGAAGCCCAGGAAAACTTGGTTTCCTACTTTATTTGGGACTAGTTTTAATAAAGTATATATTCTGAGATTGGAAGGAGATGAATGAGATACGTCTAAGAAGGATAGGGAGGTGAATTAAATGTTACCTAACTCACTAGATTTTGCATCCAATACATTGAATGATATCGTGAATATGAGTCGTCTAATAATTTATATGTCATAGAGACCATAACACTAGTCTACTCATCTTATTGTTTACAACCTAAGTACTGTTTACTTGTCATTGCGTTGTTACTTATTCTTAAATATAAATCAAACCCCCACTTTTACTTTATGCATCTTTATTTTAGGGATGTAGTAACTACAACTGAATAAGTGATAACTAATAGAATTATTTCAACATATTTCCAGTGGGTTCGACCTCGACTCTTAGTTGGGTAAAATATACTGCTAATGATCATCTATATTTCTTTCAAGAGGTATAATTGAACGTTATCAAAATGATGTCTTTGCAGGGGAATAAGGTTTTGAAATATTCTAGTAGTTGCTAATTTAGTTTGTAGTTCTATTTCCTAGTTTTACTTTTGGTTTCTTGTTTTTGTTTTTGAAGGGAACGGATAGTGTATGCCAATCACTTGCAGCGCGGGTAAACCATTCCTTCCCTATGATTTAGTCCCTTTGAGAGATTAATATGCAAGATCATGAGGCGCAAAGGCTGAGAGAGCTTGCTGAGAATTAAGTTAGGGATGATGTCTGAGTTGATGATGATGCTGATACAGATGGCGCAGGAGCTACTGGAGCTACAGTTCTCCTACCACCACCTCATGGCATTAATTTCACTACTACTAGCACCATATTGTAGATATTGAACCTAAAAGGGCTAGTTAATGGAGCTGCAAGTGATGATGCCAACCATCACTAAATGAATTTCATTGCCACCTGCAAGTCATTTGAAATTCCTGGAGTTAGCCAATCAGCTATACGACTACATTTGTTTCTATTGTCATTGTCTGGGGTGGTAATAAAGTGGTTGAATGAGGTTTCTCATGAATCTATCACCACCTGGAGGGAGCTATGGGAAGTATTTATGGAGGTTCTTCCCACTATCTAAAAAGCTGTAAATCAGGGATGAAATTGGTTCTCACAAGCAGTTACCTACCGAAGCAATGCATGAGACTTGGGAGAGATTCAGGTAGAAGCTAAAGCAGTATCCAAACCACAACTTGACTGATGAGCACTTGAAGGAGTTATTTTACAGGTATTGCAACTTTGTGACCAAACCAGTCATAAATATTGGTTGTGGAGGTTCATTCATGGCCAATACATTTCAAGAAGCCACAACTATCTTAGATCAGCTCACAAAAAAGAATAGGGTCTAGTATACTAGAGATTCAGAATCTACAGGTTTTATCTTTGAGATGTTAGCAGAGCAAAGGCTAAAGAAACAATAGCGTGACCAGGACATGGCTCACATGGGAACTTAGCTGGATTTTTTGATCAAGCACTTGTTAGATGAAGGTCTATAAAAGGTAAAAGCTATTGATACTGCAGGTCTCTATAATGATATACCCGATGAGGAAGAGGCAAAGTACATAAACAACCAGGCGGGTTTCCGAACTTACAACTCTAAAAACCAAGGTCAGAGCTTTTAAAGGGATGTATACTATGATAGGGCTAAACACCATGATCAAGGTAACTGACATAAAAAGGATCAATATAAAAATGATCGGAGCGGCCTTTATGTTCATCCTGGAGACAAAGATAGAGGTGGAGCTGGAGAGAGCAACTCAAATATGGAAGAGATAATGACCAAAGTATTGCATAAAACTAAATCTACAAAAGTTGGTGTCAAACGGATAAAGGATAACATGTCCAAGATGACCCAAGTTGTATTGTCTCACTCAACCTCTATCAAGTAGTTAGAGCAGCAGATGGGAAAATTATCAGCCATGATGAATAAAAGAAAGAATGGTGCACTACCAGTGACACTGTTCAAAATCCAAGAATGGAGAAATAGTGCAGTTTAAGGATATCATGCCGCGACACAAATTAGGCGCTTTATTGGAGGCAACTCATGTGGATACTTGATGAAGTTTGAATAGTCCGGTAAACTACTATTAATGCCTAGGGAATCACAGGTATGATCACTTTCCTTATTTTTAAGTTTGGAGTTTTGAGTGTATTTGGGACAATGCATAAATTTTGGTGGGAAGTGGGGCATCTTGAAATACTTTGGAGTTTTTCTTGTCATGTTTCTTTTCTATGAAGGTGTATTATATAGTAGAACTTGCATGTTTAGGTTGTTTATGTGAATACAAGCGTTTATAAGAATTTGTAATAGCCCATGAAAGTGAAAAAAATGGCCCCTATTCAAAAAAGAAAACAATTTCTAAAAATTCTGTGATTGCATCTCACATGTGATAAATGACTTTATGGGATCTTTGTAACATTGTACATAGTGACTTGTTGGTCGATTGCTGGTTATGACTGTGTTGATTAGTACTAAATAGCATAAGATCTGTGCCATGTGTGTACAATCTTAATTTGTGTAGTTTGATTGATGTATTTCTAAGTTAGAACTTGTCTGGTTAGTCTCACTGAAATAATTGGATAGCTAGATTAGGACAAGATCATAGGCCTTTATTGATAATGAGTCACTTAACCTAAATTTAATCAACCAAATGAAATTGTACCTTTTGAACCAAAAGTTTAAGCTTTAATAAACACTTTTTTTCTTAAACACAATTCACCTTCCCTTTTTATCCGTGAATCCTAATTTTGGCCCTGGGCCCTCCAAGGACAATATATATCTCAACTCAGTTTAAAAGCCTAGATTGAGGATGGCTACCATAAGGAAAAGCAGAAAAGTTAGGGTATAAAAGGAATGATGGGATGAGAAGAAAATAAAAGCATGGGTTGTGGCCGCAAGTGAAAAAGAAAATGAGTGCAAAACTGAGTCATAAAGAAATAATAAGATTGAACAAAAGTGGAAACCACTCACGAGAAGAAAGAATGAGAAAATAAGGGAAACAACAAAAATTTGAGAGGTTGAAAGCAAGTAACTAAGCGAAGGTAGCATTTGGAGGGGCAAAGTAATCACTTTTATCCTAAATGTATTCTACCTAATCCTGAGCCTGCGTTACAAGCCTAAAAAGTCCTATCATGATCCTGAGAAAGTTATTTAAGAGATGAAGTGTTGAAAATAAGGGCAAGCCAATGGTCCTTACTTTTGCATTGTTGAACTTCTTTTGAGAGTGCGAGTAGTTTTGTTCCAGTCTCTGTTTATGTTTTATACACTGTATGAAAGACTTCTTTTTAGTGAGGCACTGTGATTGTAATTTTTGGTTGCTAAATTGACTTGTACATGACTGTTTACATTGATTTGGTTAGCTATGAATAGTATGATGTTATGAAGTATTTTTACGAGTTGGTTAGAAGATGAGTGCGTTTTATAAGTGAAGTTGGGAAGGGGGTTTATTTTGTAGGGTTGCCATATAGTTCCTATGAGTTGCTTGTGTTAACTCGCCGTTTGGTTTTATGTTGTGTTATTGCTTGAGGACAAGCAATAATTCTAAGTTGCGGATGTTGATGTGTCTCCAAAAGATGACATTTAAGATTCTCAAAACAAGGAATTATTGTAAGTTTTCAAGCAAATTTTGTTAGTTTGGTATGTGTTTTTGGTTAGTTTTCAAGAAAGTTAAAGTACGCTTGGGTTGATGATCTTTGGCTTGGTTCATGTAGAGATTTGATTGATCTTGGAGTATATTGGTAGCTTGGTGTTGAGGAGAGATCATAAGGAAAACAAAATATGCAAAAGTGCTAAATTGATGTAATGACCATGAGGGTCATTTTCAGAAATTTACACAAAATTATCATTTTACCCCTATCATCAGTGCCTCCGAATATTATATGTTTGGTTTGTGTAGTTGAATGTGTTAAAGTCTTAATAGATAATGAAACGGGCATATTCTTGAGTTTTATAGAGTAAAGAGGTAAAAAAATAGTTTTTGATACCAAATGAAGTTATGGGTCTTGCAATGGGATTCCGCTAGCTCTATCAGCTCCAAAATGGGGTAATTGGTCTAGGAGAGTCGTTGGAAACAGATTTGGGGTTAATATGTGAATTTAAGGTCTTAAGTTGAAAAGTGAAGTTTAAAATGAGTTGGTTTGAGTCCGGTCAATGTTTTTAGATCCGAGCGTGGAATGAGAATTATGTCAGTTCCATTGCATCCGGAACGTCGATTTTGGTCTAGTTGAGAATTGACTTAGAGCTCCGGAAACTTAATCGTCATTTCGAAGTTTTAGGCTAAAAGTTGAGTTTAGGCCAATAAGGGGTTCGAAAGGGTATTTTGGTCAAAAAAAAATTCATTGAGTCTGGAATGTCGAATTTAGTGTAGTATATATTCGATTTATTTTTATCAGACCCCAAATGATTTTTGAGGGTCCAACCGAGGGCATTTTTTTAGATGGTGTTTTAGTTGTTGTTTCTGGTTTCTAGTGCAGGTTCATTTGTTCTTCACAATCGCGAAAAGTTCACCACAATCGTGACCTACTTAGATTGTATTCTAGGTGATGGCGACTCTAGCCATGCGATCGTGAAGGTTTATTTCTCTGTTTATCTCGATCGCAGAAGGTGGGGATGCGATCGTGAAGTGTATTTTACCAATGCTGTGCGATCGCGAGGGTAAGTGTCTTGCGATCACGATGCATAAATTATGCGTGAGCAATGTTAAGTCGTGAAAACAGTCTCAATTTTGAAAAACCACCATTGTTATTGATCTTGAGCTTTGAGTAGGCGATTTTGGGTCAAGTTCTTGAAGGTTTTCATGTGGGTAAGTTCATTTTTTCAATTCTCCATCATTTTTCTATGAATTTCCTTCTTTTAATCCTCGAATAAGTCTAGTTTTAATTGAGATTTTGGGGATTTTGTTCTTGAAATTTCAAATATGATTTTTATTGATTTCTACCTTATTTCTTGGCCTATATTTTGGGGGTTTTCACTCACAAACTCCCCTCAATGAGTAGAATGTGTTGAAGGAAATTTCCAGATTTGACCCTTTTTCAAAATTAATTAATTTTTGGACTATTTTACTCCCAATTTCGAAACCTATTAATATGGGTGTTACTGAACTCCTTATGACGCGTATATTTCATTATTGATTATGGGTTGTCATTTCGGTCATTGAATTCAAGAGTTGATCATCGGTGGAGGTGTTCGAGTGCAGTTTCGGCTATTGAGGTAGGTTTGGCTATCCTTCTTGGGGCTGAGTTGGGGTGATTATTCAAATTCTATATTGTAGTCTTTGGGATAGGGTTGTAGTGTAGTTTGGGACTAATCATTTATATTTTCATGCTCGTGTGGGGCTTATATGCGTTATATAGCCAGTATGGGGGCTTATATGGGTTGTTTAGTCAATGTCGGGGCCTTATGTGATAATTTATCTGTGATTGAAACTGTGTAATCTATGACTTGACTGAGTAGAGATGAGTAGAGGTTATTTTATTAGTAATGCCCGTCTAAGGGGTTGAGTTGAGGGTTTTGAGCATGCCTGAGTAGTGGTATATTGTTGAGAAAGGGGTGGATAATTAATTGATGTATTTCCTTCCCATTACTGTCTGTTGAGGGTGAATAACATGATTAGGTTAAGTTTTGAGAACTTTGAACCTTATGCTACATGTTGAGTTGAATATTACCTCCATGTTTTATATATTGTGATTGCGTTCATCCTCATTCATACTATTATTGATCATTGGGAAGTTGAAAACTGTGAAAACCCTTTTGAGAAAGAAAATGTGACATCTTTTATATCCTTGACCATAAGATAGGTGGCAAGTGAATGAAATGTTAGTATCATGAGTCCTTGTCCATGAGTTGGGTGGCGAGGTAGTTGATACATTGAGATTTTGATGAGGTATATGGTTTGCAAGACCCCCATGAGTCCTGCTTGGTGGCACAACTCACCAGGTGTATATGATAGGTTATGCGATAGCCTTGATCCCACCGTATCATTATATCATTGTATCATCATATTGCATTATATTGCATTGATACCTGTGATACTTGACCTATCTGTCTAATTGTGATATTGAACTGTATTTATGTGTTTACTTTACTCGCGACGTTCTATATAAATTAGCGGCAACGTAGATGGAGTGGGACTTTTTTTGCGTGCAGGTGGAAGCATTTCTTAGTTTATTTCATAGCTTTTGATTAATTCCTTATACTCAGTCAATTAAACCTACTGAGTACATGTGGATTGTACTCATCCCTACTTTTATGTCCTTTTTGATACAGATACTAACCAGGGTGTTCAGCGGTAGTTAATTAAAGAGGACACATTTTCATCGAATCAATGGTGAGATCTTGGGATCCAGATCGCCGCCAGTCCATCTTTTATTTTAGTCTTTTCTATATTCAAAGACTTAAACTGTGTATTCAGACCTAGATTTGTATTTAGTTGCTCTTTACACTTATGACACCAAGTTTTGGGAATTATTCGTTATTGTTACCCTTTTATCGTATTTATTGTGGCTTGAATTTCCTTTTGGGAGTCTTGTATGATTTTACTTTTTGGCTTACACTTTGGGATGGGATTTGGAATGCGTGCCATCATGACCTCGGTTTTTGGGTCGTGACAATTGACTTGAGTTTGGCAAGGATTTGTACTGAACATGTGAAGGTGGAAGAACCATATTTTGACCAAGTATGCATACCAAGATAGCCACCACAAGCCGTGGTTTGCAATACTGGCGGTAAAGAACAAGACTCCAATCTCGAAGAATAGCCCAGGAAAAGGCAGCAAACTTTTGGCTAAGGCACACACCACGCCCATCCACCACGAGCTGTGATGCTTACCAATGGCCATGGTGGGTTCCATAGTGAGGAAGACTGCAAAACACTACTAAGGCACACACCACCACGAGCTATGGTGCTAACCACTGGCCATGGTGGTGCCCGTCTAGAGGCAACTCGAAGCCCGAGAAAACTTGGTTTCCTACTTTGTTTAGGACCAGTTTTAGGTTTCTATAAATACCCTCCTTCGTTTTATTTTTAGGGGATTCTTTGGAGATACTTTTAACATGTTTTTACTATTTTTTGAGCTATAATTACATGACTCAAACACTATTTCTGAGAGATTTTCCTTCATCAAAGAGACATGGGACATATTTGAGAGAAAATGACAATACTTGGTATCTTTTGATTCTTGTTTTGGTGCTTTAACTCAAGGTTTAATCTTCAATTGTAAGTTTGATTCGTTGGTGTTTGTAAGCTTTCTACTACATATTTTATTCATCTTTTATTGAGTTATTCATCATGATTATTCTAGGCTAAACTGACAACTAGGGTTGTGGGAACCATGATGACTTAACTAGAATAGGCTAACGTAGGATTGATATTCATGATTTGTTTTACATGCATCGTGATTCTTCATTCAAAAGTATTTCTTAGTGACTGCATTAAGAACTTGGTTGTATTCATTGCTTTCCTGGGAGGGAGGTAGTGATTAGGAAAAGACTATCATAATAGTTATTCGGAGAGTCTGACTTCGAAAAAAGGGATAAACTTTGTCTAAGTTACTTGAGACCGAGAGAAGATAGTACTCTGAGATCTTGGGCGAAGGTTATTAAAGTATATATTCTGATATCGGAAGAAGATGAATGAGATACGTCTAAGAACGATAGGGAGGTGAATTAGATGTTACCTAACTCACTAGATTTTACATGTAATACATTGACCGATATCATGAATACGAGTCATCTAATAAGTCATATGTCAGAGACCATAACCCTAGTCTAGTCATCATACTGTTTGCTTGTCATTGCATTGATAATTGTTCTTAAATTCAAATCAAAAAACCCACTTTTACTTTATGCATATTTATTTTAGGGATGTAGTAACTACAACTGAATAAGTGATAACTAATAGAATATTTTTAATCTATTCCCTGTGGGTTTGACCACGAATCTTAGTTGGGTAAAATATACCACTAACGATCATCTATATTTCTGTCAAGAGGTATAATTGAATGTTATTAGTACCCTCTTGGGGCGTGACATTGGGGTGTGACATTGCTGATGGTGCATATCAGTATGTGTTGTTTGTACATATACTACTCTTGCTATGCCACTTGACATAGTCTAATTGTAGGGTCAGTGATGTTTCTTAGATGAAGATGACAATGATTTCCGACTACTTTTACCTTTCTATGCTTATGGTGGAAACTGTATCTACTTTATTTATATTTATTTCTTACTTTAAAGTTGTTCTACCTGTTTAGACTAGTTTTTAGGGGGAATTATGGTGTTTTCAAATGAATTTCATTGTATTTCAAGGTTTTTATATTAAAAGTTGAAAAGAGAAGTTTCTTTTAATTACTTAAAGTGTTTTAGCATATTTTCAATTACTATTACTTGTTTTAAATCGGGTGATAAGGATTTTCCTATTTAGGTGTTAGAGTAGGTATCTACACGGCTCGATGAATTAGGTCATCACGAATTTTTATCGAAGTTAGGTTATTTCTCTTCCAGTACAAAAGAAAATGTCGAATAGAGTCCTGTAGTTTGATGTGTTGATGTCCATATTTAATATTTGGGAATCTATGAAACATTCTAGAAAGTCATTTCACTCCTTTCATGCAGTCTTTCGCTCGTAGTATAGTTGAGTCCAATTGGTCTCTCTGAGTTTTAATTGGTATTTCAATAAAATAAACTGGATACCGTTGTCACGGCTGAAGGGCTACAAGAAAGGGAAACTTATAAGACCCCGTAAGTTGAAAAGTCAAAACAAAGGGGGATTCTGGAAAAATGGACTGGAATCGGGTTCTAAGACTTAGTCTGTAAGTCTTATAAACTCCTACGAGTAGTCGGAGTGACTCGTAGGGCTTTCGTTGAGGTTGTCAATTTGACGAAGGGAAGGAGTAGGTCTATGAGTTCATGTTACGAGTCATAAAAGAGACGATGAGTCATAGAAATGACTCGTCCAGAAAGATCAAAGACTCAGTCCTCAGGGTATCTCAGACCCTACAGGAAGAGTCCCTTCTACAATTTGTAAATGAGTCTACGACTCGTAGAGATGAGTCATACAGGAAGTCATGAGGGTCAGTTCTCAGGGTCTTTCTCAGACCTTACAGGACGAGTCCTCTCTACAACTCGTAGAAGGCCCTACGAGTCATAACGACTAGTTATAGGGTTAGTTCCGGCCAGTTTTTAACAGGGGTATTTTAGTCTTTTTCCATGTTTAATCATTCATGTGAGGTCATTTTGGGAACTGAATATAGCCTATATAAATTACTCTAAGTGCTACTCAACTCATTATTCTCACTTAAGTTCTAAGACTCAAAATACCTATCCTCTCAAGCTCCTCTCAAGGTCTTCTTCTTCACCAAGGAAAGCTAGGGTTTCATCCCAAATTTTCAAGTCTCCATTTTCAAGCTTGCATTAGGGATTTATTCCCCAAGGTATGTGAGTCTCATTCATGGGTTCTTCTACCCATGTAGCCCAAGTATTTTTCCAACTTACTAGTTCACTATCAAATAGCAATTTTTTTGGGCTTCCATATCATGTTTCCAAATGTATAGATTATTGAATATTTGGAGTTTATTTACCTATATTAGCTCATATTGATTCTTAATTTCATGAAATGGTTGATTATCAAAGGTCCTTCTTGAAGGTATGAAAGGGTTTTAAAGTGAATTGGTGGGTTGTTCAAGTATGTTTTAATTGATTGCATTTTATTGCTCTCATGCATGCTATCATTGATTTTAATGATTTGAAAGTTGAATTGAATAGAACTCACCTAGTTTTACTATATTTTTAATGAAATGTGAATTGAAAGCTTTTGACTCCGAATGAATGTTTATGAATGTAATGTCAATGATCAAAGGAGTCTTACAAAATGAAGAAATGATTATAAAATGATGGATTCTACCTGTGAAAGGCCAGTTCTCACTTGTGTGAATCAAAGAAAGGTTTTTAATGAGCTACTCCATTGAATGATTTTTTGATGATCTAAAGCTATGTAAATGATTATGTTCTTACATTATATTAAACTATTTTGTGGGATTGACTTAGCACAGAATAGGGCATTGAGGTGGAATTCAATAAGGAAATCCTAGTAGCAACCCTTTGTCTCATTAACTATGTGCCAACGTAGGAGCCCTTGTAAGCTTAGGCTAGTGGATCTACAAATAGCCCTAAATGTTAAAGAAATGAATGAAGTTTGATGGAGATATACTCTGTAAGTAGTCTCCCGTGCCAACGTAGGAGGTTATGTTGGATTCCACGTAATAGTTCGCATGGTCTTAAATATCGGTTATGGTCATCTTCCCACAAAATGAACGTTTTAATGTTATTTATATTGGTTGCCTATGTATGTGTCTACTTATGTACTTTACCTAATAATGTTTTAATATTTTCATTGAGTTTCATGCCTACATACGTAGTACATTCAAAGTACTAATGCATACTCTTTTGCCACATGATATCACCATGTAGGGACCGGCGTTGCTCCACACTCATCTCCATATGGCTAGTTGAATTCGTTGAAGGCTACTATTTTGGTGAGTACCCATGTTTTGGGAATAATATTCCTTTCCTTTGTAGCTTATGATATGTAAATACTTTTGGATACCGTTCATGGTACTTATTTCTATTTGATTGAGGGTGAGCTAGGGACATGTCTTAATCCCCGCCAAGTCTTTTAGTAGAGGTATCTTTGGACATAAATGTATGACATTCTAAGTTTGACATTGACTTTTATTCTGTGATGTTTCCTTTAGTCCCAGTACCCTATTTTATTTTTGTATGATGTTGAACGTTATTACCTATGAAAAGTTAAATAAATGCTAAGAGGCTTGGGTGAGGTACCTCCGTATTTCTCATTCGTTGTGTAGCGTCTAAGCCCTGGGCTTTGGTTATGAAAAAACAGGAACTGAGAAGGTCCTAATTGGTATCTAGCCTTAGAGTCTTTGTAAGAGCATGAGTGATCGGCTAACGGTCATCCATGAGGCAAAATAAGTTATTAAGTTTTGATGTGCTTGTGTGATATAGCTTGAAACTGTGATTATGTGCATGGTGTTGCCTAAATAATTGCCAGAGTGTGAAGTGTGCTTTCCTGAATAATGTGATGTGATTATGTGTAATGATCTACTGATAAACCACAATGTGATCTAATGAACAAATTTTTGGTGTGTTACATAATGAGTTTTATGTTGAAAGGATGCAAACTTTAGATTTGTACGACTGTTGGGATGTGCATTACTACACTTGGATTTGGGATTATATTCAGATTCGTATTTGATTTCCAAAGTTAAATTTGATAACAGGGATTGGGGAATAAGGAAACTTCGCAAGAAATTCTACAGAGACTAACATCGTAAGGGCGTCATAGCAGGACACACCCGCTATAGTGCTTCTGCTATGGCAAGAATTTTCCCTCTATAGCGGGCGGGGCAAGATAGAATCTCTACCCTTTTTTCTCATATTTTACAAACAAACTATTGACGAGAAGAGCATTCTCGGAAGTAAATTGGCCTTGGGCATGACTCAATAAATTCAAAATTGTATAGTAACTTAGCCTAAACGTGCTGACTAATGGAGTTGGTTTACCCAAAACCATGTCCTTGATGCTATCCATCTCCATCTGAAAACATCAAACACTACATAAGCATACACCAAAAGAACTAAGAAGAATTCTTGACAATATTGTTTGTAATTTTGCATATGTTTAAGTGGCTAAAACTATACATTTCAAGATGGCAATAATGGTTATCTACTAGATACTCTTAAAGTGAGAATATTACTACCCAACTTACCTACTCACCAATCATGATAATACAAACACCACAATCATCTTTTATACGACGTCCTACTTTTCCACTCATCTGCATGAAACAAAAAAAATTGAAGAATAAAAAACTGAAATGCAAAAGGATTTAAGTCATGTCACATATATGGGCAATTCAGACTCACCTGTATATACTCTCCAGATTCAATATTGTAACGATGACTATCACCATCATATTTCTTTACACTGGTAAAGACAATAATTTTCGCAGGCTTTTTTAGCCCCATGGCAAACTATCAAAACATTAGAAGAAAACAAAAAGGAGAAAAATCATTAGAGTGGTCTAACTACACAATATAACAAGACACACCAAAAAAAAGGGGGAAGTCAATACAATCTCTGTTGCAAAAAAGAGCCTTGATGAGTCCTTCTTGGAAGAGAAGTTCCACAAGTTTCTTTATAATAGGAAGCAGGCCAGAGTGGTGAACAACAATCCAACTCTGAAGTAAGGGCAACACTAATTCAATAGCTGGTAAGTTTTTGTCTTCCTCGCTCAAGCAATCCACTACATTATGGAAAACCTCCTTCACTACTTCCTTCTCCTCTTCAATATTAAAATCAAGCTTGGGTATAGACATTGTATGTTGTTCGCATTCTCTTCATTTTTGGACCAAACTATTGACACCAAGAGTATTTTTAGATCAAACTATTAATTGAAGACATTTTTATTCAATTTCGCATAGTTTCAGAATTTTTTTATTCTTTTACGATATTTTAATATTACATGCATTAAATATGTATACATGTATATAGATGCATGTTTCAATTCTCTCTTATTCTCAAATGTATATATAGACAAATGATTTTTTGTTGTAAAATAAAGGAATATTTTTTAAATAAAATTTAATTATAATATAAATAGATAATCTTTTAAGAATTTATTATAGAATTTACACCTATTTTTATTAATATTTTTGTATTTTTTGCATTTAAATATTTTGAAAAGTTGTTATTACCTATTATTTTTACTTGTATATATGGATATTAGAGTTATTAAAATATTTACTTTTTTACTCTACTCATTTGTTTCATTATAAAACATGAATAACTTATATACTGAATTAGTAGTATTTTTCACTTTTTTAATAGAAAAATAATACTAATTTTTTTGATAGAAAATTTGTTACATGAATAAAAAAAATAATGATTTTAAAGAAGTAAAAAGAGAAGACAAAGGTTGATAATACAAAAGGGGGAGAATGTCTATTGATCATAGTTGAAGATGAATTTGATTTTTAAAATAAAGTTGTGGATGTAAACGATTTTCACCTCTTAAAATATCTTTACATGAAATTTTACAAAAATCAAAAAGAAAAGAAAAGGATTCGAAAGCTAAAGTACGGTGTTTACTTCATGTTAAATTCAAGGACTAAAGTTGTATATTCTATTTAGTTAAAATTAAATGTATTTAATCTATCAATAATATAAGTACCAAAAGTAAAATAAGGCAATTAACCTAATGACTAAAATCGCTATTTTTCCAATACAAACATGTTAATTAAAATGCACTTATTTCCTCTAATTTTTAAAAAGTTAAACTTATAGTCTAGCAAATCTAAATTAGTACTGCTACACAAAGCATTTCAACTCTTTTGACAAATACCATGTTAATTATAACAGTTTTTTAATTACTCATTGCTTAACCTAGGACAATAATATACCCAATGTAATTTAATAAATAGGGTTTGAAAAAAAATAGTGTAAGGACAGATCTTATCTCTATGTTGTTCAGATAGAGAGATTGTTTCAAATAGACCATCGACTCAAGAAAAGCATCACAATAGTTTGTAGATAACTAAAGAAAATGTTACCTAAAAATAAACGGTTTAAAATCACTTTAACTAATAAATAAGTAGGAACTTTCTTCTTAATGTCATTAACTTCATGTATCTTTTTAACTGATAATATAGGTCACATAAATAGATAATAGTAACCAAGTCATTAATTTTCATTTAGATAACGATAAAAATAATTTTAATAAAATAGGATATATATTTTTATTTCTTAATATTTTTCGAATTGAAGTAGGATAAACATTTTCTAATTAAAAAATAATCATTAGAAAAAAATTAATATATTTTTTGAAAAGAGGCATTTTGACCCATTAAATAACAATAAGGGTATTTTTAGACCAAAACTATTAATTGAGAGTATTTTTTGTTCATTTTACATAATTTAAGGGTACTTTTTAAACCTTTTGTGAAAAATAAATTTAGCAAAAAATCTAGCTGAGGTATTTTCTTTACTTTTTGGATAACCCGCATAAGGAGTAAAAGAAACACATAAATTGCTTGAATTCATACCTATGTAAAAATAAATGCTTAAACATTGATAAAAAAATATAGCAATGTTGTAAACAAGTGGATGTACTGTAGATCAATAGTACTTTTACCTAGATCAATAGTACTTTCACTGTAGCTCAATAATATTTTTTTCAACAAATTTTACCTTTAACAGGCGTTGTATTCTGCAATATAGAAACACACAAATCAAAAACATTATGGCTCTACGTTTCTCTTCCTTTGTCAGTTCTCTCTCTCTCTCTCTCTCTCGCTTCCTTTATTATACTTTCTTTCTTTTTCTATTTATATATTATTATTATTATTATTTTATAATGCGTTATCAACACGAAACTCTAATTTTCTCCGGATAAATTAACTTTTATCTCAGGTATGATGAAGACATGAATTATATATTTTTATTTTTATATGAATATATCTTGTGGATCTATTGAAGAAAATTAATTTCAGTTGTCTTTGTTATCTTTAAATTAATTTCTATCTCAGTTTCATCATGTCAAATTTATCAAAACTTGAGTTTGTGGCACTTGACATTACTGAAAAAAATTATTTGTCATGACTCCTTGATATTGAAATTTACTTTGACGCTAAAGGTCCTTGTGGTACTATTAAACAAGGAAATAAAGCATCAAGCCGAAATAAAGCGAAGGCCGTGATTTTGCTCCGTCATCATTTTCATGAAGGATTAAAAACTGAATATCTAATTGTGAAAGACCCTCTTGAATTATGGATTAACTTGAAGACTCTATATGATCACCTAAAATTTACGGTGTTACCGAAAGCTCGATATGAGTTGATATGCATTTGATTTAAAGATTTTAAAACTATATCTGAGTATAATTCTGTTATTCACAAAATAAGTTCCATATTAAAATTATGTGGAGAAACAATCACTGATAACTTACTTGAGAAAACTTTTTCCACTTTTCACGCTTCAAATGTGTTGCTACAACAACAATATCATGAAAAAAGATTTAAGAAATATCTCAAATTAATTAAATGCCTACTTGTGGCTGAGCAGGATAATATTTTGCTGATGAAAAATTATGAAGTCCATTCCACTGGGTCCGCTCCATTCCCTGAAGTAAATATTATAGCTGCACATAATCAGTTTGAGTCAAGACAAAATAATTATCGTGGCCACGACTATGGACGTGGTAGATAAAAAAACAATTATCGTCATCATGGTGGAAATAAACATGAGAACAATAAAGTTTCTCAAAGTAAACCTTCTATATGTAAAATCAATATTTGCCACCGATGTGGTATGAAGGGTCATTGGGTATGTGATTGTCGTACGCCCGATCATTTTGTGAAACTTTATCAAGCATCTCTCAAAAGAAAAGATAATAATGTGGAAGCACACTTGAATTTTCAGAATGGTGATAATGAAGCAACTCCCTCAAATAAATATGAAGATATTGAGGCAAATCTTGCTTATAAAGATAATGATTTTGAAGGCCTCACAAATAATACTCATTTAGAAGTTGGAGACTTTTATGAAAATATTGTCTGAAGAACTGATCATCTAACTAGAGATAAATTTTTTTATAAAAATAGTTATTATTTTTCTATTATGTTTGCTACTTTGTTGTCCTTCTTAAATATTTTTCTTAAGGCATTATGTCTTACTAATTTTTACATTTTTAGTGCAATTTCTTAAGGTTTCTTATGTTATTAGTTTTTCATATTCTTATAATGTATCTTTTTTATATGAAGAATATGGAAATTCAACAGTCATCAATTGGATTCCAAATCAATTATGGTGATATGCGTTTTATCGATAGTGCCACAACACATACTATTTTAAGAGATAATAAATATTTCTCTTATTTGATTATAAAAAAAGCTAATGTTAATACAATATCTAGTAGTACAAGATTAACTGAAGGATCCAAAAAAAGCTAAAATTATACTTATCGGAGGAATAAATTTGACAATTAAAGAAATATTATATTGCAGTAAGTCCCAAAGAAATTTATTAAATTTTAAAGACATTCGTCAAAATGACTATTATATTGAGACTACAAATGATGAAAAGAATGAATATCTTTATATCACTACACTGATGTCGGGCAAGAAGTTTATACTTGAAAAGTGACTCGCTCTTTCATCTGGCTTATACTTCACATGTATTAGCATAGTTGAAACACATGCCATAGTAAACCAATGATTTTCTAACTCAAATAATTTTATTATATGGTATGACTGGTTGAGCTATCCCAATTCTAATATGATATGCAAAATAATTAAGAGTTTACATGGACACTCTTTGAAGAACCAAAAGATTCTTCAATTTAAAGAATTTTCTTGCATGTTCTCAAGGCAAATTGATTGATAGACCATTAGTAATCAAAGTGGAAATTAAATCCCCAGCATTTGTGGAGCGTGTACAGGGTGATATATGTGGGCTCATTCACCCATCATGTGGACCATTTAAATATTATATAGTTTTAATAGATGTATCTACAATATGGTCATATGTATTTTTATTATCAGCTCGTAATATGACATTTGTGAGATTACTTGCTCAAATAATTGGGTCAAGTGCACAATTTTCAGATTATGCAATAAAAATAATCTCAGGCATTTAATGATTATTGTTTGTCCACTGGATAACAATTGAGCATCCAATTGCTCATGTTCATACTCAAAATGGCCTGGCAGAATCATTGATTAAACACATCCAATTAATTACTAGACCAATGCTTATGAGAACAAAACTTCTCATTTCATTATGGGGTCATACAATTTTGCATGCAACAAGTCTTGTGCGGATCAGACCCATAAGTTATCATAAAGTCTCCCCATTACAATTGACTTTTGGTTAGGAGCTGAGCATATTTCATCTTAGAATATTTGGATGTGTGGTATATGTTTCAATTGCTCCACCACAACATACAAAGAAGGGTCCCCAAAGAAGGTTGGGGATATATGTTGGGTATGAATTCCCGTCTATCATAAACTATTTGGAACCTATGACTGGAGATTTATTTACTACTAGATTTGTTGATTGTCATTTTGATGAATCAGTATATCCAGTATTAGGGGGAGAAAATAATTAGCTGGAAAAAAAGTGAATTGGAATGCATTATCACTATCTTATTTAGATCCTCGTACAAATAAATGTGAACTGGAAGTTCAAAAGATAATTCATTTGCAAAATATTGCAAATCAACTGTCATATGCTTTCACTAACCTATGAAGAGTCACTAAATCTTATATTCCAGCTGCTAATGCTTCAATTCGAGTTGATGTCCCAGTAGAACAATTAACTAATGTAAATGAGTCTAAACCATACTTAAAATGTGGTAAATCGATTGGTTCCACAGATAAAAATCTTAGAAAAAGAAAGGAGCAAACAATGAAGATAGTAATAATATGCAAGAATCTGTTCAAGAAAAGCGAGGAGACATAACAATTGATAAAACCTTGGAAAAGGCCTGAAAATAATGAAGAAATTTTAATAAATTATGTCTCATCGGAAACAATATGGAAACAAAATAATGTAATTATCGACAATAGTTTTGCTTTGAATGTTGCTATTGAAATAATACAACAAAATGAGGATCTTGAACCAAAATTTGTCGAGGAATGTAGATAGAGGAATGATTGGGCAAAATGGAAAGATGCAATTCAAGATAAATTAGCTTCGCTTGAAAAACATGAAGTTTTCGGACTGATAGTCCGAACACTTGAAGGTATAAATCCAATGAGGTACAAATGGGTCTTTGTGAGAATACGAAATAAGAAAAATGAAGTCGTAAGATATAAAGAATAACTTGTGGCACAAGGATTTTTGCAAAGACCTGACATTGATTATATAAAAACATATTCTCCTATTGTGGATGCAATCACTTTCAGTATCTTATAAATCTGGCAGTTCATGAAAAACTTGGCATGCATCTGATGGATGTTGTTACAACCTATATATATGGCTCTCTAGAAAATGATATTTTAATATAAAAATTCCCGAAGAATTTAAAATGTCTGAAATATATAAAGATTCTCGGAAAACTTATTCAATAAAACTTCAAAAAATCTTATACGGATTGATGAATCAGGGCGAATGTGGTGCTAAATACGAATACCTGAATTTAAGATGATAAGACCGTCTTAGCGAATATTTACTAAAAGAAGGATTTAAAAATAATCTAATTTGCTCTTGTGTCTTTATGAATAAGATCTGAATCTAAATTTATCATAATAGTTGTATATGTTGATGATTTGAATATTATCGGAACTCCTGAAAAACTTTCAAAGGCAGTAAAATAGCTGAAAGGGAATTTGAAATGAAAACTCCGAAAAGATAAAATTTTGTCTTGGTCTACAAATTAAACATTTTACAAATGAGATATTTGTCCATCAATCAATATATACTAAAAATGTTTTAAAGAGATTTTACTTGGATAAAGCACATCCACTAAGTAACCCAATGATTGTGAGATCTCTTGATATTAATAAGGATCCATTTCGACCTCATGAAAATGGTGAAGAGCTTGTTGGTACTGAAATACCATATCTTAGTGTAATTGGTGCATTAATGTATCTTGCCAATAATTTTAGACCAGATATAACTTTTTCTGTAAACTTGTTAGCAAGATTTTGTTCATCTCCAACACAAAGACACTGAAATGGAATTAAGCATATATTTAGATACCTCCAAGGGATCACCAATATGGGATTATTTTATAAAAATGAGTCCACGTCACAATTGATTGATTATGAAGATGCGCAACATATTTGTCGGATCCCCATAAAGGTCTACCGCAGACAAACTACTTATTTATATATGGTGGTACAACTATACTATGACGTTCAACAAAGAAAATTATGGTTGCCACTTCTTCAAATAATGCAGACATAATAGTCATTCATGAAACAAATCGAGAATGTATTTGGTTAAGATCAATAACTCAACACATTCAAGATACATGTCACCTTTCTTTGAAAAGAGATGTTCCAACAATATTATATGAAGACAATGTTGCATGTATAACTCAATTGGAGGGAGAATACATCAAAGGAGACAGAACAAAATATATTTCATCAAAATTCTTCTTTACTCATGATCTTCAAAAGAAAGGTGAAATAGATGTTCAACAAGTTCGTTCAAGTGATAATTTAACAGATATGTTCACCAAGACATTGCCAATTTCAACCTTTGAGAAATAGAGATACAAGATTGGAATGCATCATCATCGAGATATTAAATGATGCATTCATCAGGGGAAATAAAATACGCGTTGTACTCTTTTTTTCTTAACCAAGGTTTTATCCCACAGGGTTTTTCTGGTAGTGTTTAATGAGGCAGCAGTCAATGCATATTACAAATAATTATGTACATATTTTTCTTTGTATATGAACATCCAAGGGGGAGTGTTGTAAATAAGTGGAAATATTGTAGATCAATAGTACTTTTACTGTAGATCAATAGTGTTTTTCAACAAATTTTTCCTATAAAAGGTGTTGCATTTTGCAATATAAAGACACGCAGATAAAAAATACTACTACTCTACGTTTCTCTTTCTTTGTCATTTCTCTCTCTCTTTATCTTCCTTTATTATACTTTTTTTCTTTTGCTATTTATATATTTTTATTATTATTATTATTTTATAACAAGCAAATCATATCTTCAAAATTCTAATTCAATTTCCTATCATTTGTTACTTGATAGTTGTCTCTTAATGGCCCTATAGGATTATGGGAAAAGAACACTTATATCCAAAAAAAAATTATCCTTAAATGCCCCATTACCTTCATGCATATTTCTTTCTTCTTTTTTTTTTTTAAATTTGTGCGCTGATAACATCTTTTTTTCTTTTTGATACCATAAGAGTATATTCATATACTGTAATATACTATGATGGTATCAAAGAGTAATTGAGCACTGTCTTCACAGAAAGATTGCTTCTTCCTCCTTGATACCATCAAAGTATAATATACTCTGGTGGTATCAAAGAGTAACTTGCCAGTGTTTTCATTGAGGTTTGCTTCAATCATTCAATGAGATTGCTCTATCATCTATGATACCATTACTACGTATCTACATAATGTCATGGTGTTACTAATGTATGTTTCAATTCTTCAATATTTTAATTTAAAAATAATTAAAAAAAGAGTCATAATTTAGATACAATTTTTTAAAAATTTACAAAAAGAGAAAAAAATTATAAAAATATATTTTCTACTAATCTAGAGTTTAATAAATAAGATTGTGACTTTCATAATTTTCTCTTAATTGTTTCTTATTTATTTCTTTAAAAAAGAGTTCAATCCTATATGATACGGATAGGGTATCAACATACAAACGGAATATAACAAAGAATTAAGCTCAGTCATTAATGATACCAATATGGTATCAATATACTAACGGAGTATCACAGAGAATTAATTTATAGTTGTGATGCTGATGTCATGCGCGAAATAAGAAAAGAAAAAGTGGGATGGGTGCATAAATAATTTCGGCCATGGATTTATTAAGGATAAATAGTTTGAGTTGGATCCAATTTGGATAAATAATTCCACTAATGGATTCCATTTATGTAATTTCCCCTGAGATTATCCTAACTTGAAATTAGCCTTTCCTTTTCATGTGGACAAGTTGGCAAGGATTTAAAGAGAGCAATACTACATTACACGTAGTAAATGCCAAAATGGACTCAATATTTTCAGCAGTATATATCCCATCAGCCACTCAAAGACATTGGCTTATTTCTTTCATCATCTATCTTTCACTTCTTGTTTAAAGGTATTGTTTGACAAAGACTTGAGTGTAATCTATAAAGCGCTTTTAACATTTTTAGTCGCATTTATGCATCAACTAGTCAATACACACACACACAAAAAAAACACTAATTATATATATCGATTATTATTTTGATGAGTTGGCTATACATTACTATAAAAATCTCATATACAATGGGTGAGCTGGCTATACATTATAATAATTTCATATATAAAATTTAATACTCTTCGCATTTCTAACCTTGCATACCAATATGAAATGGTCGCGCGAAATTATGAGAGAAAAAAAGTTGGAATTTTTAGTAATATTTTGCAAGGAGAAAGACCTATACTTTATAATCGTTACAAGTGTTCATGACCGGGAAAAAGAGATTGTGGTTGCTAATATAATTGTTGTTAGAGGTGCCATCGAGTTAGTTAATTAATGCTGGCAAAAATTTAAACGTTTTCGATACTTTTGATTTAGTTTTGTAGCTTTTTATAAACTTGTATTTAGTTTTATAAGAGATTTCATTTTTAAACTTAAGAAATCTTCATTTTCATTCCTAAGATCGATAAAGATCATTTTCTTCTATTCAATTTGTAAATGATCAAAGAGATCATTTCCATAATAATTTTTGTACAGTGGTGCACTCGATTTTATAAGCAACTTAAACTAAATCAATTAAATAATTTCAAATTAAAATTAAATAACAACACAAAAAGTATTACCAATTTACATCAAATTTAATTATTCTGTAACAAGACAAGAAGTATTTAAGAATTCTAAACGTTCTTATACCCTCTTTGGTTATTGGAAGAATAGGTGATTTAATTTATTTTACTTATTTATTCATATCAAATGGCACATCAACACTCATAATGTTTATGTATAAATCAACACCCTTGTGATAACTATATTTTCATAATTGTGATTAGTATACATTGGATCGTATTCGCTTAATAATGTGTATACATTTATTTGAATTGGTATCTATTCATCTTGTTATACCCCATTTTAATCAAGTCAAAATAGTGTACAACTTATTGATGGTTTCTAAATTTAATCATTAACATAGGGAGTTGCCACCTAATTATTTACAGTGAATTAGGACATCTAAAATTGATTAAAGTTAATTCCATTTTAAGGTTTACAAAACATGAGATTCTAGATAAGGGTTCAATTAATCCTAAAAAGAAGGGGTTAGACATCCTTTAAGATCCGTTAAAAATAAATAACCAATCGAACTTAATTAATTAATTAATTAGGTTCAGTGTGAGAAACATGAATGTTTGTAAACAAATATATATTTTAAAAGCCTAGGACCAAATTTTGTATCTAAAGGAACAAATGTGGGCAATTTCAAGATTAAGAAAAACATTTATTCTAAAGTACATAAGAAATGGTTACTGTTGACAAAGTTTTGAATCAAAAGAGACTAGGTGTTTTCCCAAGTGTCAATCCAAACATAAAATAATTTCCAAATGCTCTAAAAGATAACATGAGAACAAATACAAACCACATCATGATAATTTAGCTAAATCAAGCAAGGATGTTACGTTCACAGTAAGCAACTAAAGGAAGATAATAGAAAATGTTCCTCCCTTTTTCTTTCATTTTCTGTTTGGATGCATTTCAAGTGGACAAGAAATGCGAACAATTGAACATTTCAAGTCTTGCCATGACGTCGAGTCTTAAAAGCGGGACTCTTTGAAGCCGGTGTTTATGTAAAAAAATGCAAAAGGATCAAAATTACCCTTGAACTATCTAAAATGGAGCACATAAACTCTCTATTTATTTTTGGATTAAAAAATAACCCTCCCTCCAACTAAGGGACTGTTACACCCAGTAAAATTATCAAAATATCCCTAGCTGAGATATTGCTCAATTAACGCATCTTCCTTAATCTTTTCTATCAATCTGAGGTGGGAATATTGATCAGGGTGAAAAAATGCGTGGAAAAATGGTCTTGTTTGAATTTTAGGCCAACCGAATCAAAAGATAAATTTTTGGAGTGAAGCGACGAAAATAAAGAAATGGGCGACAGGTCTGCGTCCCGCGGATTGGACTTAATTCTATCCTAGTTATTTTTTACGGGGTTAGAATTTGATCAAAAAAACTTCGAAAAAGATTGCACTATGAGGAAACCAGTCCGTGTCACGGACCTGGTCTCCCACAGGCCAATTTTTCTTCACGAAGTTATTTTTAATGAGGGGCATTTCAGACCTTTTTCCCACCCCTCATATACTTACCCCACGACTGATATAAGTCATTTTTGACCTTAAAAGAGTTCTTAAATCCATTTGTAAGTCTTTTACTCTAATTTAACTTGAAAGCTAGGGCTAAGGAGTGGAAAAGAGGCTAGGGTTCAAAAGATTCAAGCAATATCTTGCAAAATTGATTGTCCTGTCTTCATCTCAGGTATGTAAGGCTAAACTAAAATATGGACTTTATTCTTCCATGTGCCCCATGATTGTGATAGGTTGATTTGTGAATGAATTGAGTCCCCATGATTGTGATAGGTTGAATTATGAATAAATTGAGTCCCCATGCTTGTGTTTATTGAGAATTTTCTTTAAACTTAACATATTTTTACATAATATTGCGTAATTGATGATTTCTATGAACTTGTTCATAAATAAATAATTTTTGACTATTAACTTTATTAACCCTAATGATATTTCGACTAACATTAGATGAATATGATTAAGAATTGAGTCTAGAGCCTTGGACTTGTGAATGTATGATTGTGATGTGAGCATGATGATGGTCTGGATGAAACTTGATAGTATTTGCATCTTCATTAGAGAACTAAATTGAATGATATCAACTAAATGTTGTCATAAATGATTGTCCCAACTACTCATAAATGAATGATTTGGGAATGATTGGAAGATTAATTGTCTGAAAAGATTGATTAGATAGAATCGATGAACTGATAAAATTTCATATGAGGCTTGTTCATTAGTTGATTGGGATTGATTATCTTATAAGAATTGAGTTATGGGAGGAGTATCGAACACCGAATTGGGTAAGAGTAAATAATAACTTGAACTCAATAACTGCATCGCCAAACGTAGGAGGATTGAACCGTTAAAGTCAGATGTTTTCCTATTTTTTTATCCTGAAAAGATAGGACTTGATTGATTGTTGGATACAGATTGGTAGATTTATCCTTTACCCTGATATGGTATTGGACAGTTGTGGCAACAGCAATGAGCTTCTTGTATGATCACTGGCTCATAAGTGATTGTTGTCGGCTAAGAGAAACTCCCATATAGGTCTTAATAGTACTTTGATTTGATTTGATTTGATTGGATTGTCTATGATTAGTCTCGATCTAATCTTACTTTTGCTTTAGACTTACGACATCTTGATCGAGCTTCTTTCTTCTTAATTTGAGTTATCTGAGTTGATAATATTCTACCTTATTAATATTTCATTCTGCCATATTACATACTCGTACATTCCATGTACTGACGTCCATTTGGACCTGCATTGTTTCATGATGCAGAGGCAGGTTCTAGAGATCATCAATAGGAGCACCGTTGAGGATCCATTCATATTCTAGCTGATTGGTGAGTCCTCCCTGCTTTTGGTGGATGTCATTCTTTTATCATCTAGCTTTAGAGTTTAGACTTTTACTTTTATTTGATTTGAGGTAGCCATGAACCTGTCATTGGTACCACTCAGACAGTTGATAGAGGCTTCATAGACTAAATTGTTGACTTGTTGATTTGAGATTATCTTTTGGATAATTTCATTCATACTAGTCTTGTTGATTGGATTAGACAGATTGTTGGCTTTTGGTCTTATTCTATAAGTATTTATTTGATCATCTTGATGAGTTAAGCCTTTTACTGATAGAGAGTTGATTGAATGATTATCTGAACAGACCAAGTGGTTCGCTTGGGGACTAGCAATAGTCTCTGAGTGCCGGCCACGCCTAGGGTACCCTCTCGGAGCGTAAAAAACTTGGTATCAGAGCACAGAGTTTAAGAGTTCTAGGGAGTCTATGAAGTCATGTCTAGTAGAGTCTTGCTTATGGGTGTGTCGTGCACCATACTTATAATCAAGAGGTTATAGGACATTAGGAATTATTTTACTTCTTTCATTATCTGAGTTTGTGCGATAAAGTTTTACTATATGAAAGTTCACTTCTAATTCGTGCGTTCATATTTTGACTTCAGATCATGCTTCCAAGAAGAGATGCAGGATGAGTTAGGGGAATAAGACGACCAGCTAGGCAAAATGTAAACCAACCTGGACAACAAGTTCTTGAGGTGCAAGAAAACCCAGTTATGCCTAAAGAGCATCCACCATAGGCTGACATCACAAATATTGAGCTTCGCCAGGCTATTCAAACTTTAGATCAGGCAGTGACAGCGCTAGTTTCTAGATAGGGAGTTGGTAGACAAGATGCTCTAGACACATCTAAGGTCCGTGAATTACTGAGAATGAACCCACCTGAGTTCACAGGGTCTACACCCAATAAGGACCCGAAGAAATACATTGAAGAGTTATATAAAGTATTTCAGGTAATGCATGTGGCTGATGTTGATAGAACTAAGTTGGCTGCCTACCAACTCAAGGGTATGTCCAGACTATGGTTTGATTAGTGGAGAAAGAATAAAATGGATAGTGGACCAGTTCTGACTTAGGCTATATTTGAGAAAGCTTTGTTGGGTTGTTTCTTCCCGAGGGAGATGAAAGAGGCTAAGGTAAGAGAGTTCTTGAATTTAAAATAGGGATCTATGACTGTGCAGGAGTACAGTCTCAAGTTCACATAGCTATCCCGTTATGCTCCTGAGATGGTTGATGATATAAGGAGTAGGATGAGCTTGTATGTGGCTGGACTAGGTCGTTTGATAAAAAAAGGGGAAAGAGGAGAAATTCTGATGGGAGACATGGATATTGGTAGGTTGATGACTT
The DNA here is from genome assembly GCF_947179165.1 of Solanum dulcamara. NCBI lineage: Eukaryota > Viridiplantae > Streptophyta > Magnoliopsida > Solanales > Solanaceae > Solanum > Solanum dulcamara. The sequence continues at coordinate 62,985,366 of NC_077242.1, forward strand.
ATGTGCAACAGACGAAAGAGTAAAAGCTGAAGGATAGAGAGGAGTTTAAGAGAAAGAGGGCCAAGACATCCAACCATGAGGTTGGTAAGAGAAGGAATGGGAATATGAGTCATTTTCAGACTAGGCCTTCTTTCCCATCCCCATTATATGCTAGTACACCTGCATCCAGGATCAGAAATGAATAGGGGTCCAAAAACATAAGAGCCTAGGGGTCTTAGTCATAGGCTAGTGTGGCTCAAAGTTCTAGAGGTCATCTACCATATGGTAAGTATGGAAAACTTTATATGGGAGAATGTCGTGAGGGAGGGAATGGGTGCTATAAGTGTGGACAATTGGGTTGTCACACCCCGATATCGATAGGGTGTGATGGGCACCCGACCACATGCTCGGAGCCGAGCGAACCCGCCATCTCATAGTACATACTTAATCTCTTTAGACTTTTACATCAATAAGAAATGAAAAAAAACATAACTAAGCTTCCCAAATTATTTTTTTCCAAAATCTATCATCCCATAAAACTCATAACATACGACATAATAACATATCGGCTGGTGACGCCGCTTACAAAGCTGACACTTTATACCCACAACTCTGTCTGCAAAGTCTCTAACTTCGAATGAAACATTATAGCACTTATAATCTGACTCGACGGCACTCCAGGAACAAGGGGAGTTGCTAACCCCGCTGGAACATCTTCTATAATAGCTTCTATTCATCTGGGTGTACCTGCACAGCATGAAACGCAGCCCTTCGAAGAAAAAGGGGGTCAGTACGAGCTTTGTACTGAGTATGTAAGTCATGAAAATTAGCATAACAAAGAACATAAGGTATGAATAACCATATCATAGAATCATAGAGCATATAATGAGATAAGAGGGTAACCTGTACATATGTGTGCCTTTTACGCCGGATGCCATGCATGCTTGTCTTATCTTTAAAAACATTTCTTTTTCATATACATATAAAATAAAAGTCATATCACCGAACAACGTCGGCGTGCCCACATATGTCCCGCGTCCGGGCATCCCGCGTCTAGGATGAAAATTACTCCAACTGATCAGGTGGGAATGCATCTATAGCGCCACATATACACCTCCCCATATCCCTCATATACATATATATACATATAGACAGCATGCACGAGAGCCCAACGAAAGTCGTGTATTTATCGGAGTGACGAAAGGTCGATAACCTCCGATTGTATTATAGACTAACCATAGTCGCTTTGTCTCACCTTGAAGGAACAATTATTATAAGATGAGACTATCAACGAAGGATAATATTAAGTGAACGTAGAATAAGGTCACAATCTCGTAAGACGCCAAATCGTATACATATGCACATAGGACCAATTTTCAAGACTTGTAGAATAATCGAAATGAGCTATGATTCAAAAACATCAAGATAAGAGTCATGTCAAGTACCTTTCAAAAATAACCATGAATTATATCAAAATAAAACTTTTGGAATCATATACACGTATCTAAGCACGAGAAAAATATCCTTTGGAAACTCAAGAAAAGGGCCATCCTAGTGGCTCTACGAATAGAACTTCCTTGAAATTGTATAAAATATCATATACTTGTTTCATAAAAATCATGCCAAAAGAAAGTGTAGCTCTATATACTTATGTCAAAACATGCCAAGAGAAAGAAGAGTAAACATTACATACATGAAGCCGTTCTTATCTTAGCCATCATAGACATATTCTCATCCTCGACATCATCAATGTTGTTGTAAAACATATCCATCGTCATTGTCATAAAAGCTTGTAATACTGTAAACCTTTGTTTTGGGAAACTATAGACATTTTGGAAAATATTGACGGGTTATAGGAAAACGTAGTCATTTCCTTGGGACCATTGACACCTAGCTTTTGAAAACAAAGAATATATGGAAGCACTTATGAAACCATAACATCGGAATCATGCCTTGAAAAAGAAGGGTAAGCCTTACATATGTATGCCAAAGACATGCCAAAAGAAGGAACGGTTAACTTTACATACCTGTGCCGCGCCTTACTAGCTACGCTTATGCGTCCAACTTGTTTTTATACATTCAAGAGAGTTGACATAGTCATTAGATTCACCACCATATACTTGTCTTAATCCTTCAAACAAATTAATTTCTAATCTGCCGAAATTTTGACAGCATCTCCCCTATAAATATACCATCCCCGAGATCTCAACTCGGCCACCATGTCAATAATCATATCAACAACAACAACCAGCAGTATATATATACAATCAAATCACCTCAACTTTACACAACACAAGCTCCAAACAACTAGCATAACACTACGATACCAAAATAGATTTTTTAACCTTTATTTCGTAAAATCTTTAACCATACCAACCGGGGGGTCATGTGGCTGCAACCAGCAGAAACCACACCATTTTTAAAACACTTTAAATCCCTGCAACATACAATCCAACCAGCTGCACCCACAGCGCCACAACGACAACACACTACGCGACTTCGATTTAGCCACTACGACTTTAATTTAGTAGTTTCCAACATCATGCATCCTTATATATTTTCTCTGATTCCAGCCATATTTAGGACACGTAATACGCCTCATAAAAACATCATAAACTCCAATTTGAAAGGAGAGACCTTACCTTTACCGAAACTCTCCAAAACTTGCCTCGGAAGCTCTCCTAGCGCGGCTAGAACTTTGGGACTGTTTGGTGACGTTTTGGTGCTGCTCCAAACCATAAATTTTCATTACTAATACCTTCATAATATCATGGTACACCCTAGATAATTAATTTAAGGAACGAAATTGGAAAACTCAATTTGTTTCCTCTTGGCCGCCACTAGTTTCTCTAGTTTCCTAGAGTTTCTTTTCTTCTTCTTGCTCTAGAATTTTCTTGAAGATATGACTTTCTTGATAAGGATGAACATTAAAACATATATATATATATATAGGACACCTTAGGAGGTGACACATGTCACCCCCTTATTGGTGACACGTGTCAAGTTCTCATTGGTGACACGTGTCAAGCCCCTGTTGGGCCACACACCCCTTTCCTCCAATCACGGGCTGCCATGTGGCATGTGGGTCCCACTCCTTCTTGCTCCAGCTGCTTCCACGTGGCACAACCAGCTTCTGCCATGTGTCACTTCCTTTTCCCCCTCGTGGGTTTGTAGTCTCGTCTTATTTTACGAACCTATGCAACCCTTTAGCATATCTCTTATTCAAACGAAAATAATTTCTACGAACGAGAAAGCTTGGTACGTACTCAAGTAGCTTACATATGTGACATATCCAAGGTAATAACTTATGCAAGTAAGGCGACTCCTACGACTCACTACTTGCCCTCCAATTCCTTCCGGATTCTTATGACCCCCTTCTCCATTTTTCTAGAATTTTCTTTCAAAATAAAGACAACTTAATTGTCTTGCCAAGTACACTTTGGTTCCTTCAAGAACATTCTTGAATACTTTGCGAAATTCCCGTTTTAGTCCTAGCCTTCCACAATATTTTCATAGGCCACTTAGCGAATTTTCCTTTTTGCCCTTTGCCTTTCCCAATATTTCCAAACTATTAATGTTCATAAATAATATTCATAACCAACTTGTATATAAAAAAAATTGAAAGATGGTCATTTCCTTAACCTTACCACGGCAACCTTAAAATATCCAACCATATAAAATACGGGATATAACATGGGTCACTTTCAGAGAGACTGTCCGAAATAGGCCAGCAAATCCCAATCTTCTACCCAGCACCACAAGTTCGAGAAAATTAGAAGGGTACTACTTCTGGTACGAGCGATGGTACAAATTGTTTGTATGCCATGAGTAGTCTCCAAGATTAAGAGAACTCCCCAGATGTTGTTACGGGTATGATTTGAGTCTTTTTCTTTGATTGTTATGCTTTTTTGGATCCGAGTGCCACTTTGTCATTTGTAACTCCTTATGTGGCTAATAAGTTTGATAAAGTTCCTGAGTGTCTTCTTGAGACTTTCAATGTATCTACTCCTGTTGGTGAGTCTATCTTAGCTGAGAGGATCTATGGAGATTGTACTATGTCAATCTATCATAGAAATACCATAGATGACTTAGTTGAGTTGGACATGGTTGATGTTGATAGAATTCTTGGCATGGACTGGGTTTATGCCTGTTATGCCTCTATTGATTGTAAGACTCAGATTGTTAAGTTCAAATTCCCAAATGAGCCTGGCTTAGAGTAGAAGGGTAGTCTTGTTGTTCCTAAGGGTACATTTATTTCCTACCTTAGATCCAAAAAGTTGATCGCTAAAGGGTGTATTTATCACATCATTAGGGTCAAGGATGATAGTCTTGAGTCTCCTACTCTTCAGTTAGTTCCGATTGTGAATGAGTTTCCTGAAGTGTTTCTTAAGGATCTGCCTGGAGTCCCTCCTGATTGGGAGATCGACTTTGGGATCGATATTCATCCCGATACTTAGCTATTTCTATTCTGCCTTATAGAATGGCTCTTGTTGAGTTGAAAGAATTGAAAGAGCAATTGAAATATTTTTTATAGAAGGGCTTCATTAGGCCGAGTGTCTCACCTTGGAGTACTTTTTTCCTATTCATACGAAAGAAAGATCGGTCCCTTAGAATATGCATTGCTTACCGGCAGTTGAACAAGGTTACAGCAAAGAACAAGTATCCTCTCCTCAGGATAAATGATTTATTTGACCAATTTTAAGGTGCCCCTGTTTTTCAAAGATAAACCTCAGATCAGGTTACCATAAGTTCAAAGTGAGAGAATGTAATATCTCAAAAACAGCCTTTTAGACCCGTTATGGCTATTTTGACTTTTTGGTCATGTCATTTGGGTTAACTAATGCACCTGTAGCCTTTATGGATCTCATGAATCGGGTGTTTAAGCCATATCTTGATATGTTTATGATTGTCTTCATTGATGATATTTTGGTCTACTCCAAGAATGAGGAAGAGCATGCCTATCACCTTAGAGTTGTCCTCTAGACTATGAAACACAAGGAGTTGTATGCAAAGTTCTCCAAATGTAAATACTGGCTAACGTCAATGGCTTTCCTAGGCCATATTATATCTGGAGATGGTATTCGGGTTGATACCCAGAAAATTTAGGCAGTGAAAAATTATCCCAGACCCACATCCCCAACTAATATAAGGATCTTCTTGGATTTGGTTGGCTACTACCACAGATCATGTCCTCCTTCAGTTGAATGAAGCTGTTCACAAACAAAAGGTGATATTTTGTCCATAGGGAGAGACGGTGTGTTGAGGTACCAGAATATATTATGTGTCCCAAATGTTGATGATATCCAAGAAAAGATTATGGATGAATCTCATAGTTCCAGATACTCTATCCATCCAGGTTCTACAAAGATGTCTCATGACTTGAGAGAAGTCTATTGGTGGAGTGGAATAAAGAGAGATATTGCTGAATTTGTTTCCAAGTTTTCAAATTGCCAATAGATTAAAGTTGAGTATCAAAGGCCATATGGGTAAGCTTAGAATATAGATATTCCAAAATAGAAGTGAGAGATCACTATGGAATTTATTACAGGTTTGCCGACATCCCAAAAGCAACATAATTCAATTTGGGTGATTATGGATAAAATGACTAAATCAGCCCACTTCTTGGCAACTAAAACTACTGACACCGTAGAGGATTATGAAAGATTGTATATTTGGGAGATTGTCAGATTGCATGGGGTTCCTTTGGATATCATCTCAGATAGAGAAGCTCAATTCACTTCCCAATTTTGGAGATATTTTCAGAAAGGACTGTGTTCAAAGGTGAATCTTAGTATAAGTTTTCATTCCCAGATAGATAGTCAGGCAAAACGCACCATTCAGACGTTGGAGGATATGTTGAGGGGATGTGTACTTGATTTCAAAGGTAATTGGGATGACCACGTACCTCTCATTGAGTTTGCATACAACTATAGATATCATGCAAGTATTCAGGTGGCTCCCTATGAAGCACTGTATAGGAGGAGATGTAGATCACCAATTGGGTGGTTTGAAGTTGGTGAAAATTAGTTAATTAGTCCAGATTTTGTTCACCAAGCTATGGATAAGGTGAAGGTGATTCGAGAGAGGCTGAAGACTGCCCAAAGCTGCCAGAAATCTTACACCAATGTGAGAAGGAAAGACCTAAAGTTTGAAGTAAATGATTGGGTGTACTTGAAAGTTTCACCCATGAAAGGTGTCATGAGGTTCAGGAAGAAGGCAAAGCTCAGTCCCCGATACATTGACCCCTACCAGATTATTAGAAAGATTGGAAGTGTCGCTTATGAGTTGGACTTACCTTCGAAGTTAGCCGTTATTCATCTGGTATTTCATGTCTCGATGTTAAAGAAGTTCTGGAGAGATCCTTCATTGTTAGTTCCCATTGATAGTATTGGAGTAAAAGATACTCGGTCCTATGAAGAGATTTTGGTTCAAATCCTTTATTGTCAGGTTCGCAAGTTGAGGACCAAAGAGATTGCCTCATTCAAAGTCTTGTGGAGAAATAAATTTGTTGAGGAATCCATATAGGAAGCTGAGAAAGATATAAAAGCTAGATACCCACATCTATTCATGCCTAACGATGAGAATGATGGAGGTAATATCTCTATTCTTGACTTGAACTGATTTGTCTATTCTTGAGTCTGAATAATTGATTGTCTAGATTTTTTGATTTGATTGATTGGTCGATTTGATTGATTCTCAATTGTTGTTCATGCCTTGAGTTCATTTCTAATGGCTTTTCATTCGACGATAAATGATTCCAAGGGAGAGATAATGTTACACACGGTAAAATTATAAAATCCCCCTAGATGAGAGATTGCTTATTTAATGCATCTTACTTAACTTTTTTGGTCAATCCGAGGCCGAAATATTGATTAGGGTGAAAGATTGTATGGGAAAATGGTCTTGGTTGAATTTTAGGCCAACTGGATCAAAAGATAAATTTTTAGAGTGAAGCGATGAAATTAGAGAAGTGGGCAATAGGTACGCATCGAGGACCTGCCGCGGATTGGAATTAATTTTATCCTAGTTATTTTCTATGGGGTTACAATCTGATTGAAGAAATTTTGAAAAGAATTGCACTATGAGGGAACCAGTCTGCGCAGCGGACCTGGTCCCCCATAAGCCAATTTTTCTGCACAAAGTTATTTTTAAAGAGGGGCATTCAAAACTGATATTGGTCATTTTTGACCTTAAAAGAGTTATTAAATGCATTCGTAAGTCTTTTACGCTAATTTAACTTAAAAGCTAGGGCTAAGGAGTGAAGAAGAGGCTAGGGTTCAAAAGATTCAAGCAATGTCTTGCAAGATTGATTATCTTGTCTTCATCCCGGGTATGTAAGATTAACTAAAGCATGGACTTTGTTCTTCCATGTACCCCATGATTGTGATAGGTTGATTTGTGAATGAATTGAGTACCCATGATTGTGATAGATTGATTTGTCAATGAATTGAGTCCCCACGATTGTGATAGGTTGAATTGTCAATGAATTGAGCCCCCATGATTGTATTTCTTGAGAATTTTCTTTAAACTTAACATATTTTTACATAATATCACATAATTGATAATTTTTATGAACTTTTTCTTTAACAAATGATTTTTGACTATTTACTTCATAAACCCTCATGATATTTTGACTAACATTAGATGAATATGATTAAGGATTGAGTCTAGAGCCTTGGACTTGTGAATGTATGATTGTGATTGGGATGTGAGTATGATGGTGGTCTTGATGAAACTTGATAGTCTTTGATATTCATTATTGAACTAAATTGAATGGCCTCAACTAAATGTTATCATCAATGATTGTCCCAACTACTCATAATGAATGATTTGGGAATGATTGAAAGATTGATTGTCCAAAAAGATTGATTGGATAGAACCGATGAACTGATAAAAGTCCATATGAGGCTTATTAATTGCTTGATTGGGATTGATTTTCTTATGAGCATTGAGTTGTGGGAGGATTATTGATCACCAAATTGGGTAACAGTAAAAAATAACTCGAACTCAATAACTACGTCGCCAAATGTAGGAGAGGATTGAACCATTAAAGTGAGATGTTTCCCTATTTTATTGTCACTTGAATGATTATTGGATCTTGATTGGTAGATTGGATCTAGATTGGTAGATTTGTCCTTCACCCTGGCAAGTTATTGGATGATTGTGGCAACAACAACGAGCTTGTTGTACGATTACTGGCTCATGAGTGATTGTTGTCGGATAAGAAAAACTCCCAAATAGATTTTGATAGTACTCTAATATGATTGTGTTGGATTGGATTATATATGATTGGTCTCTGTCTAACCTTAATCTTGCTTTAGACTTAATACATCTTGATCGAGCTTATTTCTTCTTGATTTGAGTTATATGATTTGAAAGTATTCTACCTTATGCATATTTTATTCTTCCATATTACATACTCTTACATTCCACGTACTGACATCCATTTGGACCTACATCTTTTCATGATGTAGATACAAGTTCTATAGATCATCAACAGGTGCACTGTTGAGAATCCATTCATATTCTAGCTAATTGGTGAGTCCTCCTTACTTTTGGAGGATGCCATTATTTTATCATCTAGCTTTAGAGTTTAGACTTTTACTTTTATTTGATTTGAGGTAGCCATCAACCTTTCATTAGCACCACTCAGACAGCTGATAGAGGCTTCATAGACTAGATTATTGACTTGCTGATTTGAGATTGTCTTTTGGCTACTTTCATTCGTACTAATCTTGTTGATTGGATTGGACAGATTGTTAGCCTTTGGTCTTATTTTATAAGTATCTATTTGATAATTTTGATGAGTTAAGCCTTCTGTTGATAGAGAGTTGATTGAATGATTATCTGAACAGACCAAGTGGTTCGCTTGGGGACTAGCAATAGTCTTTGAGTGTCGGCCACGCCTAGGATCCCCTCTCGGGGCGTGATAGGGACCACAAATACCATCTGTTTTAAATACTATCACTAAATCCCACTTGGCATTCGACGTGTCAAAATATTACCTACATGGCTATCCACCTTGGCAGTCCAACTTGGCTAAAACACTCTCCTCTTTAAATTGATTCCTTTCTTTTTCATTTAGAACCATAATTTCATATTTCTTCTTCCATTTTTTAAATACTAGAGATTGACAACAAGCTGGTTTTTTTGAAAATCGGAGTTCTTGTTTGTTCCTCATAGATTTAAACTTCATATGGTGAGTAATGGGAATTTGATGCTTGTTACTCAATCCAAGCCAATGAATTTCAATTATGATATGAAGTATTACAATAGTCATACTTTTGATCCAGGAAATGAGTTACAATAAGTTACAGTTGAAAATAAAATGACAAAAATAAATAAAAATATATTCAGGCTGAGGTGCAGATATCTCGCTCTCTTTAAAGAGATTCAAGTTCACTGCAATATAATCTACACCGATCCAGCAATAAAACTCTTAATTTGTCCTCTCCAAGATACAACAGCCCAACAACGTCGTGTAACTCAAGCAACTTTGGATTAGTACAAGAGTCCGAAGCTCCACATAAGAACACCTTTCTTCAACATATAAATACTCTCTTTTGTATTGTGAATATAATTGAAGATTTAGAATATTTTCTTGTCTCAACTCTCTCTTTCACTACTTTACACTACAATATTTTTTCACACGTAAACATATTTCATCTCCCCTTATTTGACATACTTTACAAAGGAAGAAACACCACTATTTATAGGTGGAAATTCTTCCTTGTCTTGAATAGTAATAAAGTGGATAATAATATAGGTGAATAAATAGAGAAATTATGCCTTGGAAGTTGCATACGTTACAATGCATAATAAGGTAGAACATGGCTTAGTGGTTGCATAAGTTACTCCAAGAAAAATTAACCACATTCTTTTCAATTATATCCACTAAAATTGCACTTAATATTTTATTTTATCAATAATATGCATATAAACCAACAGAAGCCAATTCTGATTATCCATTAATATTCAATGAGTTTGGTTCAATTTACATATTAAGAAGAACAATCAAAGACTTATGATGACACCTCCCAATGTCCCTTCAATTTCAGAAAATTATCACAGGCTAAGACTTGCTTTTGATGGTGTTTTAACTCATTATTATCATCCTAAGAGTACGTCTACTGGGGACGAAAGGTGGACTATTCTTTGATCTCTACCGACTATCTGATAACATATATATGTCTAGTTATTCTTGAAGAAATTGGAAGTAGAGCTTGTGTGCCGTAACACGGTACTTAGAACCATGAATAATCTCAAGCTAATCATTGGCATAACATATCAAAGCATATCATAAGAAAACTATGTGGAAGGTTAAACATATGCATAAATGATCTTAATAAAAGATAACATATTCATGAAGATTGAAAATTAATTTCTGAAACAAGACTCTAATATCTTAATTAAAGGAAATAAGTCTGTCGGAACATGACCCCCGGCTACCATAACTTAGTAAAAGAAATAATTAATCTACTCCATGAAGCCCCCGAATAAGAAGGACTCTCCAACTGCAGACTGAGAACTGCTACTACTAGCCATGTGTCTGAGAACGAGTGCCGAAATCTACATCATAAAAGGATGCAACACAGACTAGGTATGCGTCAGTATGTGGAATGTACTAAGTATGAAAGGAGCACTGACATATTCATATAACATATCATAAAGGATATAGTGAAACAAGGTTTTCAAAGATCATAACATATTCAGAGAACTTTGAAGAAAAAAAACAGTTGGAGTTCATGTTTAACTATTATTAAAATCTTCTTTCAAAAGCATATATATAGATGAGTCTATTTCATTATCTTGTATAGACATATATATAAGATAGCATACTTAAAATTACCATAATGAGTGAAGATCATATCATGAAAATGCATAAAAAAAACTGAGGAGGTTCTTATAACTGACATACACCACGTGAGCTCATGATGTCCAACAGCTAACTCAGTTAGGAGGGATACCCTATACCTTGCCAGGGTATAGGACCATACCTTATCTAGATGGATCCACTAGTTTGTGCCTCTCAGGGCCATATGGAGTTGCCCAACAAAGAGGTACACTCAAGTCCTACATTGGCTCGTAGTTATGGGACTTGGGTCTTTCTAAAATCCGCATCCTCTCGGTGCTAAATAGTCCTCCCAAAATACATAATTACATATTAATGCTCATAAGTATACATATATTCATATATTTGAATCATATGTGAGACTAAGCTCAAAATTCATATCTTAAAATAGTCTGAATTTATGCTATAGTTCATATCATGCAAAATTTAATGCTTAAGAATCATAAGGTTTATGGAACCATAGAAATCATGTTAATTCAGAATAATAAGACTTCTAAAATAAAATTTTAAAAAAATGAAAACATGAGTTAATGAAGGAAGATCATAATTTCATAAAAACTGTAACTATACTTTATAAAATCTTGCAAATTATCTAAACAGATACTCAATTTGAAGTGAATAAATAAAATTCCATACTCGATCTTATAGATACATATAGAATTCTGCTTTAAGCCAGGAGGCTTAAATGTGAAGAACCTTAGCTTCTTTCTTGAGAGAACTTACAACGTGGAAATTTGATGTGTCTGAGGGTTGGGCGTGAATGGCGTAGTTATTAGGCTATAAGATAGAGTTAGGAAAGTTAATTGACGGGTAAAAAATCAAGAATACTCTTCTGAAAATGTAAGAATACCATAAAAATATGACCTTTTTATAAGTCTCGTCGGCTAAATCGGTGAGCTAGAGGTCTCCTCGTCGAACTATTTGGTGAGTCACTAAAAGGGTAGTTTAGATCGCCTAAAATAACAGTTTGTGGAGGTTTTCAGTTCAATTTGGAGAGCTAAGTCGGGGTCTCGCTGAACTATTCGGCGAGTCGCCAAATTGGCTAGTGAGCTCGCCTAATTATTCTGTCCGGACATACTTCAGTAAAACGATCATAACTTTCTACTTCAAACTCAAAATGAGGTAAACTTGGTGGAGTTGGAAAGAGGACACAAATTCCTTTAATTTGATAGGTAAAGGTCCATATAATACTTTATATGTTGAGAAATATGATCATTTGAAGTTGATCTTTATATGAACTCATACTAAAATTTAGTCGATTGAAAAGTTATGAACTCAACTTAGTGCTAGGGGTCTCTTATGATCCTAGACCATATCCGATATACTTCTTTCACTTGGTGAAGGCCTTAACACACATGATCAAGTAGGACATCACCCAGTCCAAGCTTATATACTTACGATAAATGGTTCGTATTCTTAGAGTAGAACTTGTGGGGTGTTACAATATCCCCCTTTTTGGATCATTCATCCTCGAATGAAGGTTAAGGTAGGGAAAACAACCCAAAAATAGGATATGATTGATATTATGCTTATATAGAAAAGGCATGAGGGTTATAATGTAGGAATTGAGGCACATAAACATAGAGCATAGGGGCTGAAACTGAAATAGCACAAGGGTTATTACCTTCGACATCTTCATCATTAGGAATGAACAACTCCGAATATCTAGCTTTCATATCTTCTTCAGCTTTCCATGTAGCCTCTTCAACAAACTAATTCCTCCACAAAACTTTCACCAACGCTACCTCTTTGCTCCTTGACTTGCGAACCTGACAGTCTAAAATCTGAATTGGCACCTCCTCAAAAGATAATATATCCTTCACCCCAATAGTATCTAATGGAACAATGAGCAAGTGGTTGCCAACACACTGTTTTAACATGGAGACATAAAACATAGGATGCATGGCTGCCAACTCCATAGGCAACTTTAGTTCATAAGCTACCTTCCCAATCCTACTCAGAACACGCTAAGGGCCAACATACTGGGGACTAAGTTTCCCTTTCTTACCAAAATGCATTACTACCTTCATGGGAGAGACCTTTAAGAACACCCAATTATCAACCATAAACTCTAAATCTCTCCTTCTTACATTAGAGTAAGATTTTTGCCGGCTTTGAGCAGTTTTCAACCGCTCTCAAATAAATGCAACTTTTTTCATATCTTGTGGACCAAGTTTGATCCTATAAAAGTAGCCTCACCCACCTCAAACCAACCAATTAAAGACCTACATCTCTTCTCATACAGTGCTTCAAATGGGGTCATCTGAATATTGGAATGATAACTATTATTATAGGCGAACTCAATAAGGGGTAGGTAGTCTTTGAAGTCAATTGCATAGGCCCTAAACATATCCTCTAAGGTCTGAATGGTGCTCTGCCTGACCATTGGTCTACGGATGAAAAGTTGTACTAATGTCTACACGAGTACCTAAACCCTTCTTAAAAGACTTCCAAAAATGCAAAGTGAACTTAGTACCTCTATCATATATGATGGAAAAAGGAACCCTATGAAGCTTGAATATCTTTCGGATATAAAATATATCATAATCCTTGGCAGAACCTAAAGTTTTAACGGGCAAGAAGTGAGCCAACTTAGTCATCCTATCTACAATCACCCAAATAGAGTCATGTTATCGGCTAGTACGAGGTAGACCTATGATGAATTCCATATTAGTCATCTCCCAATTCCACATCGAAATGCTTATTTCTTGAGCCTTACCACCAGGTCTCTGATACTCAACTTTCACTTGCTGGCAGTTAGGACACTTCTCTACAAAATCAGCAATGTCTTTCTTCATGTCATTCCACCAATACACTTTCTTCAATTTATGGTACATCTTGGTGGATCCAAGATGAATGCAGTATCTGGAGTTATGAGCCTCTACCAAAATCCGATCTTTCAATCATCTACATCAGTAACACAAAATCTATCTTGATATTAGAGAATTTTGTTCTCACCAATCGAGAAAGTCTCAACCTTCTGTTTGTGAACTTCATCTTTCAACTGGAGAAATATGGGATCACTATATTGCTTCTCCTTTACCTCAATCACCAATTAAGACTAAGACCCATTCTGAACTCCCACACCACCTTCATTAAAATCCGCCAGACAAATTCCCAATGTGCGGGTTTATGCACTTCCTTCACTTGTTCCTTTTTACCTTCTTTTACATGTGCTACACTCCCCGTAGACAATATGCTAAGAGAGTCTACAATAATATTTGCCTTACCTGGATGGTAGAGAACACTCATGTCATAGTCCTTAAGGAGCTCAATCTATCTTTTTTGTCAGAGATTTAACTCATTCTAAGTGAAAATGTATTGTAGACTCTTATGATCTGTGAAAACATCGACATGTACCCCAGAGAGGAATGGCGTCAAATTTTCAAAGTAAATACCACAGTAGCTAACTCCAGGTCATGAGTGGGATAGTTTTTCTCATGGACCTTGAGTTATTTAGAAGTGTAAGCAATGACTTTTCCATTCTGTATCAAAACACAACCAAGACCCACTCTTGAGGTATCACAATAAACCACAAAGTCATTTGTCCCCTTGTCAAAGCTAACACCAAAGCAGAATTTAATCGAGCCTTTAGGTCCTGAAATCTCTTCTCACAACTCTCAGACTACTAAAATTTTACCTTCTTTTGTGTTAGCCTATCAATGAAGCAGAAATAGATAAAAATCCCTCCACAAACTTTTTATAATAACCGACTAGACCCAAAAAGCTCCTAATGTCAGTTGGAGTGGTGGGCCTAGGCCAATTCTTTACTGCCTCAATCTTCTGATCATCAACCTGAATGCCCTCACTGGAAATAATGTGGCCCAAAAATGCAACTGACTTTAACCTGAATTCTCACTTGGAGAACATAGCGAACAACTGCTTATCCTTGAGAGAGAGTAACTCTGAGATAATAAGCATACTCCTCTTCACTACACGAGTAGATCAGGATATCATTAATGAACACTATAACAAATATATTGAGATACTATTTGAACACCCTATTCATAAGGTCCATAAAAGTTGCAGGGGCATTGGTTATCCTAAATAATATAACAAGAGACCTATAGTGACCATATCGGGTTCGGAAGGTAGTTTTTAGAATATCACACTCTCTAACTTTCAACTGATGGTACCTGAACCTGACATTAATCTTACAGAAATAAGTGGCACCTCGAAGCTGGTCGAACAAGTCATTAATTCTAGGAAGTGGGTACTTATTTTTAATGGTGACCTTATTTAATTGACAAAAATTGATACACTTTAAGAGAGAACCATCTTTTTTTGCACAAAAAGAGCTGGAGCACCCATGGAAACATACTAGGTCTAATGAACCCTTTATCCAGAAGATCATTCAACTACTCTTTTAATTCTTTTAATTCAGTAGGAGCCATTCTATAAGGAGGGATGGAGATAGGTTGCGTATCAGGAAGAGTATCTATCCCAAAGTCTATCTCTCTATCATGAGGGACCCCAGGAAGATAGTCTGGAAAGACTTCAAGAAACTCACATACTATAGGGACTAATGAAAGAGATGGGGTCTCGAGATTGAAATCTTTGACCCGAACTATATGGTAGAGATAGCCCTTAGAAATCATCTTTTTGTCCTTAATATAAGAGATGAAACAACCTTTTGGTAAAGTGGAAATACCCCTCCACTCTAAGATTGGTTCATTTGGGAATTGAAATTCTATGACTCTAGTTTGAGGATCAACTAAGGCATAGCACAAACGCAACTAGTCTATGCCTAGAATAATATCAAAGTCTACCATATGTAACTCTACCAGATCAGCATTAGTATTTTTTTGAAGGACTGATATCGTGCAATTTCTATATATTCGTTCAGCCAAAACTGACTCTCTGATGGGGGTATAAATATAAAAGGGTTCCAAAAGTTGTTTAGGGATGAAACCAAACTTGACAGCAACAAATGAAGTCACAAAAAATAAGGTAGCACCAAGGTCTAAAAAAGAATAAAAATCAATGGAGAAAACTTTTAATATACTGGTAACAACATTGGGAGAGTTTTCCTGTTCCTGATGAGAGGACAGAGCATAAAAGTGATTCTGACTACCATTTGCACCCGAAGTGGTTCCTTTATGAAAGTTACGACCTGCTGGAGCTGAAGATGTAGTAGTATGGGGTTTGTTACAACTATTGTCCTGCCTTGCAGAGGGGAAATCCTTACGTCTGTGACCTATTTGGCCATACTCGAAGCATCCATCTTTACCATAGAGACATTCTTTATAACTATTTTTATCTTAAATCTAGCACCCTCAAAAGGTACTATTCCTCATAAAAGAATTTTATGAGACATTTACCAGAGTGATTCTTACCAATATTTACTGTAACTCCGATAAGGGGTGTACCCCTTGGCATCACTGCCCTGAGATTGAGAGCCATACTCCCTACCTTTGAAATCATTTCTAGATATGGGTGCAAGAGCACTAGCTGAAGACGGAGCTGATTCAGATGACCTCTACTGAAAGAAGGATTGGTTCCCATTTTTAGTCGTCTGCTGGCTAGACTCCTGATTTGATGTCTTGGCTCTCTTATTCTGAAACTCTTCTCTTTATTTCAAATTATCCTCCTCAACCTTTTGTAGATGGACCATTAGTATAGCTATGTCCATATCCCCAATCAACATGGCTGCCTTACCTTCCTTGCTCGATAAGCGGGAGAGTCTCGACACAAATAAGTTCATCTTTTTCCATATCAGCTACCATCTCCAGAGCATAGCAAGAAAACTATGTGAACTTGAGACTTTACTGCTGCACACTCATAGAATCTTGTTTCAGATTAAGTCTCTCTTACCTTTGCCTCTCTCAACTCACGAGGAAAGAAATTCCCCATGAAGGCATCTTCAAATGTGGCCAAACTTATGAGCGGTGCATCTTCTCCCCTAGTCTTCTTCTACTGGTCACACCATATCCTTGTAACACCCTTGAGTTAATATGAAGCCAACTCAACACGCTCAACATCACTAACATGCATAACCTGAAATACCTTCTGAATCTCATCCACAAAGTTTTTGGGTCTTTATTAAACTTTGATCCTTTGAACTCCGGTGGCTTCATCCTCAGAAACTCATGAATCCTAGAAGTGCTTGGTGCATTCTGACAGCCTGCTGGGCCTGCTCCTTGATGATCAACCTGAGTTTTCATAGCCTGAGCCAACATCTGGATGGCATTGTGAGGTACATTTTTTTGCAAGTGAAAATATTACTTCATATACAATGAACTTTTATTCTATTGGAGTCAAAGGTGTTGCATTATTTGAGCCAAGAATTTTACATTATCTTTGACGAAGACTTTACACCGATTGAATTAAATACATCACATAGTCTAAGACAAAGACTTTACACCGTCTGAGGCAAAGACTTTATATGATTTGTGGCAAAGACTTTACACCATCTGAGTCAAAGGCATCTCATAGTCCAAGCCAAAGACTTTATACCGTCTGAGGTAAAGACTTTATATAATTTGTGGTAAAGACTTTATATGATTTGTGGCAAATATTTTACACCATCGGGGCAAAGACTTTATATGATTTGTGGCAAAGACCTTACAACGTCTGAGTCAAAGACATCACATAGTTCATCCCATAGTCCAAGCTAAAAATTTTACACTGTCTAAGGCAAATACTTTACATGCCTTGAGTTGAAGGTATCACATCATCCGAGCCAAAGATTTTACATCATCTAGAGCAAAGACCTTACATGATTGATAAAGACTTTACATCAGTTAGATTAGGCATAGTTCATGCTCAAAGAGTATATCATTCATTATTGACATTCATGACCATGATTATTGAATTACTAATTTAAGCGCTAATAAAACACTTTTTTTTACAGATTGAATCATGGTTTACTTTAGAGATTTGACTTCCTCTTCTTTAGAGTTGCGATACCTGGTGTGTTTCGATAGTACAAGAGATATATCATTGTATGAAGGCACCAAAGCCAAGAGAGACTTAATTTATCAGAAACCAAACTTCTTAATCTAAAACATATCCAAAATTTATAGCTCAAGTCCCTCAGGATCATTCTAAACAAACTTCAAAAATGAACTTTACATGCAGGAAAGCTGACAGATTCATATTCGCATGATCTTATTAAAAATACTCATATCTCAGGATAGAGAAGATAAAAAGAAGATTCATAGAACTACACTGTGTACAATAATCACAGGTAATAGCTTTACGAATTTGCACAAATATTTTTTTGAAGTCAATTCAAATTTTGTCATGATTGGCCTTCTCTAATTCACATGTTATATATGACAATCTACAAGAAAATTGTGATGCTCAAATAATAGCGTGCCCTATTTCTTTTGAACTTATGATACTAAACTTAGGATGTAAGTCTAAGAACCACGGACCTTGGCGAAAAGGGTCAAGAGAGACTATGTGTTTTTGTTTTGGATACCCATGCGATTGAACTCAGAATGTAAATCCAAGCGCCTACGTACCTCAATGAAGAGGATTAAGTCATAACGTAGTTCTGAAAGAGTGATTTATTATTATTATTATTATTATTATTATTATTATTATTATTATTATTATTATTATTATTTGTGTTTTCTAACTTTTGCCTAGGCCGCTTCTTTCGAGATTTTCAACCTAGGAGATATTTTTTTGATGTCGTGCACAGTTTATACTCTTGCGGGCTAGAAGTCTCATGCAGTTTTTGCTTGTACTTTAAGGAGCGTGTTTCTCTTCTTCAAGGATAGTATCTCTTTATGAACTTTCCATTAATAGGGTCAATGCGCAATCCTTCTGAGTCAACCAATTTGTAAGCGCCACTTGAGTATACTTCTTGTACCACATATGGTCCATCCCATTTAGCGGAGAACTTTCTTCCAGAACGATGAGAAGTAATAATAAGCCTTCTTACAATAAGAACTTGATCACCTACTTGGAAGCATCTAAGATGAACCTTCTTATTAAAATATCGAGCTAGACGAGCTTGATAACATTCCAAACTTTGTTGGGCCTCTAGTATTTTTTCATCAAGAGCCTCCAATTCTTCAAGGCATAACTGAGCCTTTTGTTCATTAGTGAGTCCTTCTTGAATGGCCAGGCACAATGATAGGATTTGACGCTCAAGTGGAAGGATTTTTTCAACTCCATAAATAAGAGAATAGGGAGTCCTTGTGTTGGCGTGCGATAAGTAGTCCTATATGCCTAAAGAGCCTCTTTCATTCTTTCATGCCAATCTCTCTTGGGCTTGGAAACAACTTTCTTCAACAAGTTGCAGAGTGTCTTGTTAAATACTTCAGCAAGACCATTAGCAGCCGCATAATACATAGAGGAATTACATTACTTGAAGACAAAAAGATCACATATCTTCATCATTAACTTGTTATCAAATGTCTTGCCATTATCTATCAATATGTATCGAGAAATACCAAAACAGTAGATAATATTGACTCGAATGAAGTTAGCGACATTCTCTTTCTTCATTTCTCTAAGAGAAACAGTTTTTGCCCATTTTGAGAAGTAGTCAGTTGTAGCCAGGATGTACAAATTTCCACCAAAGGACTTAGGAAATGGTCCTACAATATCCAAATCCCAAGCTTCAAATGGCCATGAGGCAATAGTTGAGTGCAATACTTCTGGGGGTTAATGTATAAAATTTGCATGGAATTGGCAAGCTTTAAATCTTCGGACGTAATCCAGATAATCTTTCACCATGGTTTGCTAGTAATATCCTATCCTTTTTATGTGAAAATGAAGTTTTGGCCCAGATTGATGCGCTCCACATACTCCAAAATGTGCTTCTTGCATAGCTTGAGTAGATTCATCTTCCCCTAAATATTGTAACAGAACTCCATCAAATGACTGCCTGTAAAGTGTATTTTTATAATAAAGAAAATGAGGGGCTCGTCGTCAGATTTTTGCCCTTCTTCGAAGATTTTCTGGCAATATTCCATAACACAAGTAATCTATTATTGGTTGTCGCCAATCTTTAATTTCAGCCTCCGAAGTGGCGATAACTTGATGAAATTCTTCTTCATGATCATCTAGAGGTGGAGTTATACATCTTTGGAAAGCCACAACTTGTATTTCATCAGGCGATACTAATGCAGAAGCTAAAGTTGCCAATGCATCAGCCTTCTTATTTTCCTTTCTAGGGATATGTTGAATAGTCGCCTCTCTAAGCCATCCTATCATCTTTTGAGCATAATTGCAATTGGGAGGAACTCAGGCTTCTTTACTTCATAATTACCCAAGACTTGATTGATTACCAACTTGGAGTCCCCAAAAACTTGTAGTTGCAATTATTTCATATCAACGGCCATTTAAAGCCCAAGTAGGAGTGCTTGGTATTCAACAACATTATTGGAGCAGTGTTGTGTTAGAGTGAAGGAGTACGGCAAAACTTCTCCATGGGAAGTGACAAATACCACTCCAGCACCAGCTCCTTCACGATGTGAAGCACCGTCAAAATTCATCTTCCAAGGTGGCTGAATTTCCACTAGCATTGTGTCTTCGTCAGGCAATTCATCAGATAACTCTAAATCATTTGGAATTGGATGATTGACCAAATAATCTGCTAGCACTTGTCCTTTTACTTCCTTTTAAGATATATACACAATTTCAAATTATTGAAATTGGAGGTACCACCTTGGTAGTCGATCACTTAAGATAGGCTTGAACATGAAAAACTTGATAGGATTCGCTTTAGAGACAAGCTGTACAATATGAGCTTGGAAGTAATGCTTCATCTTTTGAATTGAGAATACGAGTGCCAGAATACCTTCTCAATAGGTGAATACTTGATCTCGTTTTGTGTCATCATCCTACTCAAGTAATACAGGGTATTTTCTTTCCCTTCATTATTTTCTTGTGCGAGAAGTGCTTCTACTGACCTTTCTTGTGATGCAATGTATAAAATCAATGGTTTTCCAGGTATAGAAGCTACAAGTACTGGAGGCTTCATCAAATAAGACTTTATGTTCTCGAAAGCATTGGTATAAGCTTTGTCCCATTCAAAAGGAACATCTTTCTGCATAAGGTGACTGAACGGTTGACATCTCCCGGCCAGATTTGAAATAAATCTCCTAAAATATGCTAATTTTCCCTGTAAGCTTTTTAACTCATGAATATTTTTTAGCTCAGACATCTTCAAAATAACATCTATCTTATCTTAATCGATCTCAATTCCTCGATGTCGAATAATATAACTGAGAAACTTTCCCAAAGTAACTCCAAAGGCACATTTTAAAGGGTTCATTTTGAGTTGGTATCTTTAAAGTCGTTCGAACACCATTCTCAAATCTTCCACGTGGTCATTACTCTTCCTTTATTTTAGTACTAAGTCATCAACATAGCACTCAACGGTTTTATGAAGCATGTCATCAAAAATATTCTGTATGGCTCGTTGATTAGTAGCCCCAGTATTTTTTAAACCAAAAGGCATTACTTTATAGCAATATATACCTTTAGGAGTGCGAAATGCAGTAAGTTCTTCATCCCTTGGTGCCATGTGAATTTGATTATATCCAGATGAACCATCTATGAAAGACATTGTCTCGTATCTAGTTGTGGCATCAATAATAAGCTTGGGGATTGGAAGAGAAAATTCATCCTTAGGGCATGCATTATTAAGATCTCTAAAGTCAACACAAACTCATATTTGGCCATTCTTCTTTCTTACAGGTACAATGCTTGAAATCCATGTAGGATATTTGACGTCACGAATGAAACCTGCTTCAATGAGCTTGTTAATTTCAGTTTCGATCAAAGGAACCAGTTTAGGTCTAAAGCGACATTGAGCTTGTTTAACAAGACGAGTGCCTCATTTCACAGCAAGACGATGAGCTGCAATATTAGGGTCTAATCCCGGCATCTCTTTGTAACTCCAAGAAAATACATCCCTAAATTCCATAAGCAGCTCAATAAATTTCTTCTCTTCATCATCATCCAGTAAAGCACTTACATATGTAGGCCTTATATCATCATCAATCCTAAGATTTACTTCCTTTAATGCATCAACAGTATTCTTTATCCCTTCCTCGAGTTCAGGCGGTGCATCTTCAGCATCCTCATCTTCTTGAGGATCACCATCATTAAAAGATATGTGATGGCATGCATGAATATCAATAAATCTATCCTCAATTTTTGCATATAGTGAAGTACTTTTCTCGTCATAAATTGTGATGTGATTTAATAATCCCACATTTTGTTAATCTTTATCTCGCTCCCTAGTGTGAACTATGGTATGAGTTCTTGCTCTCAGGATATCTCCACATAAAACTACAAGTTTTGTTTCTCACCTCATTCTAGAAGGAATCAAACTGGGGCAATTCTTGGGTGAATTATGCTCTCGAGCATGTACTCATTCTTCCATTATTTTATAATTTCCTTGGCGCTTGTATTTCTTCTTCATTGGTCTTAACCAATCAAACATTAAAGTTTTTCGAGTTGATTCGATTAGCTGATCAAATGCAGAAATATTAGGAGTCATGCCACTAAGTCAATCAAACACATAAGACTTCTTGTTGAACATCATAGGTTCTTCCATAGGGGTAATGTAGTTTATGCTCATCCGTTTTATAGAGATTCAAACTAGCGACGGTTGTTTATAACCCAAGCCTTCGCGCTATTGCTTGACAACATACTCTCTCTCTATCATCATCCTTTGAGTTGGATTTAGGCCATGATTTTCCTTTTCAATAACTTCATTTGGAAGCTTTCCTACTTTAAAATCTTTATTGGGATTGTATCCTACTTTCACCAATAACTTATATGCATTTGGGTCAAAACCCTCATTTGTACGCTTTTTAGGAAGTGATTCACATGAATCATAATTCGATGGTCTGACAAATCCTTCTATTATTTTTGAAGGTGATTTGATTTCATCAATTTGCTTGATAGGAAATGTCAACTTGCTACTCTGCAACTCAAAGGGTGGGATCTTGACCTTGTTTGTCTTTGGGACATACTGAGAAATAGGAATCATTATCTTACTTGAAGATGTCTCACTTGTCTTAGGTACTTTACTCATATCTAAAAGTGTTTAATTCTTTTCAACCATGACCCTCGCATTATTAGGTGCTACATCAACTTTTTTTGTGACATCAGTAGGCATCACGTTATTAACCTTGACTTCTTTTGAAACATGATTCTTTAAGTAGAATTTTGCATAAGCAAAGTGCATTTCTGTCTTGGTGAAAGGTTCATCATCAGCAACTATCTTCTTTTGAACCCCATCTTCAAAGTATTTGAAATATTGATGGTAGGTGGACGGTACCATTTTGTTCTCATGTATCCATGGCCTTCCTAACAAGATATTATATGAGATATTTGAGTTAATAACATGCATCCATGCACTCGAACGCATATCTCCCATTGTTATATCTAATTTGATAGCACCAATGGCTCTCTGCCCCCCTTGGTTAAATCCTTGAATCATCAGATGAAAGCAGTTCATTTATCGGGATTCCAAGTTACTTCATAGTACGAATAGGGAGAATATTGACCCCAGATCCATCATCCACCATGATCCTATTTACTTTATTTCCACGAACAAAACCTACCATATATAAAGGATGATTATGCAACACTTCACCCAATAAAAGATCATCATTAGTGAATGTAAACTTCGCATCACAAGTGTCCACTTCTTCAGAGTGAGACCTGATAGGGCCTTTATGTGATGGAAGTAATGATGGCGATGAGCCTTCTCCCATTGTCTCTTCTTTATCAATGTTACAACACAAGGCTTTAGTGTCACAATGAGAAATCTTTTTACGAAACCAACTTGGCAAATATTTCTCTAATGTCACCAGAGAATGTTTCTTTTGATAGTAATCCCCCCCAACTCTTGACTTCTTCACATTCTTCATTACCCTTTGAGTTTCTTCATCTTTGCTCTTATCACTTGCTTACTTGGCTCTCTTTGCGAGCTCATTTTACAACGTCTTCTTCGTGTCACTAAAATCCATCCTTCACCATCAGTATAAGCATCACAAGATTGGTTTTCCTCTAGAGGTTTATGTCCCCCTATTACTTTATTCATCAAAGGAACGAGCGATGATACGTTAATATCTATCGGTTTAAAGTCACCAAATTTAATCATTTTTAGTGATGATGTGTCTAGGACATCACCACCATTATCTATTTCAACAAAGTTGTAAAGAACTATGGGTTTGAGTGAACCAAAAGTGACAGATACTTGATTTGAACTCTCCTTCTCATCTTCAAGTAATATTTCTCCTTCACAAGCCAAGTCCATGATCTTTTCCTTAAAGATAAAACACTTTTCAATAGGATGGCCCATCAAACGGTGATATCTGCAGTAATTTGGATCATTAGTCCTCCCAGCCTCATCTGGATGCTTCATTTCAGGTAGTTCAAAGAGTTTTAATGCCAGAAGCTCTTCAAAAATTGTTGGGACATCTGATTCCAATAAAGGATACTCTTTTGCCTGCATTTCCTTCAAAGTCAGCTTTCTACTAGTGTTATTCTGAAAAGTCGTGGTCTTCACCTTTTGATTCTTGCTTAGATTCGTAGCCACTTTCAAAGGCATGGCATTAACATTCATCGACTCCTTATTTTCAAATTTAGGTGCTAATTTTCCTCCTTTGTTTACCTCTATTTTATCTTTTCCCTTGCGAGGCTCATAAATAAGTGGTCCTTTAATTCTACTTACAGACATGCTCAACTCCATATAATGAGCACATGTGGCTAGTTCCTCAAATGATTTGGGTTTAATACCCTATAGGATATAACAAAGTCCCCAATGTATTCCTTGAATACACATTTCTATTCTAAAAGTTTCACTCAGCCTATCCTTACAATTGAGGCTTGTACTTATCCATCGATTGATGAACTCAATGACATGTTCATCTTCCCATTAAAGTGTATTTGTGAGTTCAACCATGCTCACAGTACGCCTTGTGCTATAAAAATGATTAAGAAATTGATGCTCAAGTTGTTTTCAACTACCAATAGAGCTAACCTCAAGATCCGTATATCAATCAAAAGCATTTCCTTGTAAGGAGCGCACAAATTGTTTGACCAGATAATCTTCATATGTTCCAGCATTATTGCTAGTTTCAACAAAATGGGCAATGTATTGCTTTGGATTTCCCTTTCCATCAAATTGTTAAAATTTTGGAGGTTGATAACCTGCAGGCATCTTCAAAACATCGATTCTTGAAGTGTATGGCTTTGCATACGTAAATGATGACTTTAAAGACCCGTCATACTTATCTTTGATAGTTCCCATAATAAAGTCCTTCAGTTGATGAATGGAAATTCCTCCTTCAGCGGATATTTGCAGCTCATCACCCATATTTATTTGCTTTATAACTGAATCTCTCTTTTCTTGTATCATGGGACATTTTCCATGTGCATGATTGAGTCCCCCTCTATAACATTTTCAGCTCTATCTGTCAATTTGATAATTCGATTATCCTGATCTTGCATATATTTTGTTAGACCTTCAATTGTCTTTGTCAAACTCGTCAGTTGTTCTTCAACAATTGAGGCGTTAGTCATCATCGCTTGGATGATCATTATGGATGATAGAGTAAAGAATGGATTTTCCCTCAAATTGAAATTTGTTTAAAACAAGTTATGTGGAGTGACTGGGCAGATCTAGTGATCAAGACATCATCTTCATCTTGAATAGTGTAATTCCTTGTGTTAAAAGGACTAAGTCGAGCCAACTTCTTTTCAATAATATCAACTATATTATCTCCTTCTTCCAATTCATTCAAAAAGAATCTTGCTCCCTTTGAAGATGGAAGATCAAAAATAAGAACTAATGCGGACAGCACTTAAAGTGCTTATTGTCCTAGCAAGTTTGCTTTAATCCTAGTGATGGGTCCCAAACTTCCCATAGTAGCATCCAGTATGTTCTCCACCTCAGAGGAAAACTTGGAATCAGTAGCCTTAGCAACAATAGTCCTGGAGTCAAACTTCTTAGATTCCATTAGAGTATTCTTGAGGTTTGATGATTGATGTAAAGAGATGAGAGGTAGAGATAGTCCCATTGGGCGTGCCAAAATTTATAAACAATAAATTTTCAAGCCAAAAAAATAAATAATCAAGACCGAAAAATTGGAGTAACAAAGAGTAATATTTGATTTCAAAATATAGTGTGTGTTACAATCTCTATGATAATCTTCTGATTCTTCAAATAATATGGAATATGTTGAATTTGAATTTGATTTAGAGTCAAGGACTTGAATAGCTTGATCTTGAATCTTCGTCTTCAAATTTGGATTTGAATTATTCGTCATGAACACTTGTATGGTTATGACGAATAATAAATATGAACAAGTAACTTGATCTTGAACTTCTTGATATTTTCCTTCGTTCTTGATCTTGAGCTTGAATTTGATTACTTGAACTTTGTAGCTTTGTAGAAAATTTATGGCATTTGATCCACGAACTCTCTTCTTGCTTCTTGTTCTTTTCATTAAACCCCTCTGAGAATAATGAGGACCCCTATTTATAGTTGTAGGGAGTGGTATGAGGGTGTGATTTGATTGGTTGGTTTGAACTGACCAATCAGATTTCTTAGGTGAAGAGATTTAATTTGATTGGTCAGAACATGACACATATACATGTGGCATTATTCTGGTGGCTCATTTAATTTGACTTAGATTGCCACATAACTTCGACACGTGGCATGATTTTAGTGGCTTATTTAATTTGATTTGGATTACCATATAATTTTGGCACACGGCATGATTCTAATGGCTCATTTAATTTGACTTGGATTGCCATATAATTTTGACATGTGGTGTGATTTTAGTGGATCATTTAATTTAACTTGGATTGCCACATAACTTTGACACATGGTGTGCTTTTAGTGGATCATTTATTTGACTTGGATTGCCACATCATTTGGACTATTTTCTTGAATTTAATATAGTCCAAATTAATTTACGAATTTAAATCCAATATAATTTTAATTTTTACAAAGGTAAAGAAAATATGAATCCCTAGCTTTAGGGATATCCAACATGAAAGAAGAAAAAAGATTAAAGTGTAATTGAACTTATGCGTAGTGGAGAATAATTTTTTAAAAAAAATAAATTCATATCTGAATATAATTTATGCGATACTATAATAAAATCTAAAATTATGTCCAACGAAAAAATTATGTGTTATGAGGACATAAATTATATATCGACACAAAATAGAAGCAAAAAAAATGCAAACAATCATAAAAAATAGGATTATTTTTTGAGGAAATTGCATAAATAGCTAACATTAGGTCTAATTACAATTCATAGGTACATTATTGTTTGCTATCAAATGTATCCAATGTACGTTTCCGTTAAAAGTGACTCCAATATAAAAAAATAATATTTAATACAGTGCATTAATTGTGTAGCAATATCTTTTTAAAAGGAAATTTTAACATAAATCACGCTCACTTAAATCTCTATCTTCCATAATCAGTGGGACGTAAGTCTCACAAGTTTTTTCCATGATAAAAAGGAATTGTTGAACAAGATCTTTTCTTTTTTATTGATTTCACTATATCACTTACTATTACTTATACATTGATAAAAATATATTTTGGTGATAAACACACTATAGAAACATTTAAATACATTGATAATATATATTGAGCAGATACAAAGAAGTATATTTGATACAAAAGTATAACGAGGAATATATATACACTTGAATAAACTTGATACGAATTTATAAGCAGTTGCGGATACACTTAAACACATTGATATATCATGAATAACAATGAACATATACATTTCAATTGCTTCTCCAATACATGTTGGTGATAAATACACTATAAAAATGCTCAAATACATTGATACAAATGTATAGCAGTGAACGGATACACTAAAATACATGAATACAATGCATGTAGATGTGTGTTTGATTTCTTGAAAAATTCACTAAATCTGCTTCATTTGAGTTATGAATTCCTCATGATATATCCAATCTTTCAAAATATCACATATTTAAATCTAGTAAGAATGTCATAATCCAACAATTTGAGCTTAAGCTTTAAAGCTTTCTCTCATGGCTGTCAATGGAGTTTCGTAACTATCACGAGTCAATGACAATGATGCTTTACCGAAATAAGGGAGAAGAAGCACAGTGTCGTTGAGTTTGAATTTGGAGAGAATTTGAAGAATCATCCAAGGAAAAAGAAGAAGAAAACCATCCATAAAAAAGGAAAGAATGATGTTAATTTTGAGAGAGGAAAAGAAAAGGAAGATGAGCTAATGAATACAATGCCTAAAATGAAGCCTAAAAATGTGTTAGTTGGAAGATACACTTTTATATTGGAAAATAGCTATTAAATGGATAATGTAGCTGTGAATTGTAATTATTCTAAAACTGTAGTTATGTATGAAAAATACATAGCACATGTTTGCCTTATTATGTAACTTTTTCTTATTTTTTGTTGTGGGCTTTGTTGAATTATTGTATAGTACCAAATTATGTAATTATTAAGTCCAATATTTATAGATTTGATTGAAAAAAATTCAGTCATTAAATTAGTTCATTCGAGGATATTTTTACACAAATAACTAAATAAATAGATATATTATTAAACATATAAATATTTTTTATTTACCAAACATAATTTTTTTAAAAATAATTTGTAGCAGATTTAGAAAGAAAAAAAAGCCTATGTGCATCCCTCATACAATTTAAGTACAATTTTATATATGCTTTATTACATTTTTATGCAACTTGTTTGTGTACTTATTAGAATCAAAAGATACATACAATTTACATATATAAATTATACACAAAAATTATATGTATTTTTCAAAAATATAAATTGTACAAAATTTATTATAGTTATATAAATGTGTAATGATCTGTCCCATCATTATGGGTGGTTAGGGCCATAGTATCCCTGTATAAGTCCCCATCGGTTAATGAGGTTAGTGAACAAGGAAAATAAAAAGTGTTATGCTTCACCGTACCGAAGTACTGATTCACCATGGCGAAAGTGTAAGACCCCAGAAGTTGAAATGACGTAAAATAGAATTTAAAGAAAAGAGCACAGAAAATTTGGAACCAGTAGAATCCCACAGAGCCCGTCACGCACCATGGAGTGGCCTCGTGGTGGTGACAGGGAACAAGGGAAGGAACCAGGCAGGTACCACAAATGGGTCCACGACCCGTAGTCCGTACCACAAACTATGGAAGCATATGTGGGAATTCCAACCTCTAGAACATGTCAAGGTCATCCCCACGGAGCTCTCCACAACCCGTAAAGCTCTTCACAGGCCGTGATGAGGCTAGTGGAGGATAAACCCCTCCGGTCAGATGTCCCCTTCAGGTTCACGACACCCTTCATGGATCGTGAAGGGCTACATGGTCCATGAAGTCTCTCTATCTAGGTGCCCTCATTCAGGTTTAGTTAGAAGTGTTTTGGTCTTTTTTCTATTATTTTATAGATGTGTTTGAATATTTTTTGAGTTAAATCCTATTCTATTAACTACCCTAAACCCTCATAACTCTCTCATTCACTCCCTAACACCCTAATTACAAATCCTCTCTCTAAAAGTTCTCCCCCAAAGCTCTTCTGCTCTCTCAAGAAAGGATTCAAGGGTTTCAAACTCAATTCTCCCAAGTCAAGAGCAATTTAGGACTTCTAAAGTCTAAGGTATGTGGGAATTCATCCATCGATTCTTCCATCCATGGAGTCCCAAGGTTTTCTCAAATTCTCTTTTATGAATTCTTCTTCTAAGCCCTATTTTTTCATGAAATTGCATTGAGTCCTCTTAATTATGATTTATCTTATTATTATTGATCAATTTATTCATAATTTACATCACATTGCATGATTTCAAGTTGATTTTCATTGACTCGTGCAATATACTATTTTCAAGGGTTTATGTAAAGGTATAAGTTCTCATGATGATGTTTAAATATTTTAAAGGTTTTACTCATGTTTTAAAGATGTTGTTCATGCATTCCATGCTCATATTGAATGTGTCATATTTTCATTGTTCATGCATACTTAGTGCATTTCATGTACTAATGCATACTTTTTGCCCACATTGTATCATAATGTAGGGACCGATGATCATCGTGCACCTTTCACTCATGGCTAGATATTTAGTACTACTTCTATTGTTGGTGAGTCCTCATACTTCAAGGATAAGACACTTATCTTTTTATTTCTCCTTATAACTTTTACTTTCATAGTTTGGGTGAGATAAGAGCTTGTCTTATGTCCCCATCTAGGATAGTAGAGGCATGTTAGATGTTTATAGAGTCTATGTTGTCGTATCTTTGATGTTGTTTTCTCTTTTTTTTGAGATATTTCTATAGAGATTTTACTTCCTCTTCTATGATTTAGTTTTATTGCTTTAATTACCTTATGTATGCTTGCTTATGATATACTAAGAGGCTTGATTGGGGTCCTTCAGGATTCTAATTGCCTGTCACACCTAGGCCCTAGCTTGGGTCATGACAAACTTAGTATCAGAGCACAAGATTTAAAGTGTCCTAGAGAGTCTAACATGCCGCGTCGAGTAGAGTCTTTTTCATTAGTGGGAAGCATGCCACATCTATGAATAGGAGGTTATGAGGCATTTTAGGAAATACTTCACTTCTTTTATCATCCTTATATTGTGCGATAGATCTTAATGTTATAGGGATACTTTCTAACTCGTGTCCTACTCGTTTCAGAATATGTCTCATCAAGAAGAAAGTATTCAGAAGATTGATCAAGATGGTAATTTTTCCGCTTTGTTTAATCCACCTTCAAGTGTCGATATCTCTAATATAGAATTTCGTGATGCCATCTTATTATTGGCTTGGTTGGTGATACCTTAATTGAATCAACAACTAGTAACTCCTGTGATCACGAATGTTAAGAAAGAAAATGGGTGATCAAAAGGAATGTTACGAGAGGAAATGACTTTAACCATTAGAGGATGTCAAAGGAGAAAACATTTGGCTCATATTCGAGGAAGAGTGATGGAAAGAAAAAATTCTACTCCTTGTGCTACTGATGTAGAAAGAATCATTTAGAGGAGTGCTTGGCCAGTACAAAAGGTTTCTATGATTGTGGTAAGAGTGGACATAAGATGAGGGATTGTCCAGTGGCTTATAGGAAGGGAAGGGAGATTCGTCAGCAGGTTGAGCCTAATGATTCTTCAGATTGCCCGACCCAACAGGGTACTTCATCTGATATGTTGAAAGTCTTTGACTTTGATATTTATGTATTGTTAGATCCGGGTGAAACTCTATCATTCATTACTCCTTATCTTACTATGAATTCAGTGTTAGTCCTGAGATCTTGTTAGAGACTCTTTCAGTCTATACTCCTATTAGTGATGCAACTGTGGCTAAGAAAGTCTTTACAAATTGCCCGGTTTTAATTTTTAATAAAATCACCTAGTTGATCTTGTAGAGCTTGATATGATTGATTTTGATGTTATTCTTGGTATGGATTGGCTTTATGCATGATATGCTTCTAAACATCTTTTGAATTCTGTTTTCCAATTTTCCAACTTCCGGGGTCTTAGAATTGGTGTGAAAGAGAGTCTATACTATGAGAAGTTCCGTTGAGATCGTAGACTGGCAAGTTAGAAGGTTGAGGAATAAGGAACTAGCTTTCGTTAAGGTGTTATGGAGGAACCAAGAGGCTGAAAGTTCTACAAGGGAGGTTGAAGCTGATATGATGTCACGATATCCTCATCTTTTTCCTTCCATTCCTAGTTGAGGTATTGAGCTCTTTTATGATCCACTATATAGAATTCATGCATTTCAGTCATTCTCATATTTTTATATGTATTCATGTTCATGAAATGAGTTTTAAAATCATGTTTTAGCTTGGGATTGAATATTTCATGTTTTTATGTTGTTACATCCAAATAAGGCGCAATGTCGTAGAACTCGTAAAAAGTTAATTTAATTATTAAAAAGAAAGACTTTAAAGAAAAAATTTAATATTTAGGAGTCGCCACCTAATTTTAAGATAATTAGGAAACATATTAATTATTTAAAAAATATCTATGAAACTAATAGATTCTAGATAAGGGGTTCAAGTAATTCCAAAAGGAAGGTATTAGCATTCTTCAGAATCCACAACTATGGGTCCCGACTGAACTCATTTTTTTTAATTGATAAAGAGATAAAAATAATGCACAAGTATAAACATAAAATATACACAAAGAATAACATAAAATAATAACATTAAGAATAGCCTAATATCTGTCTAACATCAATAATATACACAATAACAAATTTAAAATATTATTCGAATAACTTCTTCGAGAGGAAGCTCTGGGTACATGTAAAGACACTTAGTAAAAGTGTTAGTAAGGAAAAAAAAATAAATAATAATAATAATAATAATAATAATATAAAAAACCAAAATTTGTTAAAAATATGTTAAAAGAACAGATTGATTTACCTGTTAATCAAGATTTATTAAATACTTGGACGATTCCTAAAGTAGATATTCAGACTATTTACAAACTTGATACTTTTGAGAGATATGCTGGTAAGACTACTGTAAAGACTACTGAATTAAGTTTTACTATGGAAAAGGAGAGTGATATTTTCCATCTATTTACTCAAGATGACATTGATTATTATAAGCATAAAAATTATAATTATTTGCATATTGGATTAGTACAAGTTGATTTTAAGCCTTTGACTTTAAAAGGATTATCTGAAAGTTTTATTGCTACTTTAAGAGATGGTAGAAATTTAAATTGGCAAAATTCTTTAATTGGTACAATACAGTCAAGTTTGGCTTATGGTACTGTTTATTTTAATTCTTATCCAAATTTGAATGTTGAATTATCTGATGTGAATATTTTATAGTCTTTAATTTTGAATGTAAAAATTAATGGTTATAATTATTTACCTGGTACAGAAGTGATTTGTATTTGTACTAGAATTGTATATAGACCTTTGTATACTTTATCTCCTAGATGTCAAATTGCTGACAATAATAATGAAACTGTTTTGTTTGAAAATAATTTTTCTAAATCCAAGATTATCACACATAAATTAATTAAATGAGAAGAAATTAAATTTCCTGAAGAATGGATTATTGAGGAGGCTGATGTCCCTCAGAATATTACTTGTGAAAAGATTTCTGAAACTTTCCAAACTTCTGATGGTACAGTTAGACTTCATTTTAAAAATCATGATATTTCTAGAATTACTAATTCTTCTTCTAAATTAACCAGATCTGTTTCTTCTTATATTTCACCTACTAATTATTTAGTAGATATGCCATCTAGGGCATCCACTTCTCATATTAGAGAAACTGTTCCCCAGACTTTTGATCATATTGTTATAGATAATAATAATAATATTGCTAGGGAAGGGATAATAATTTAGGTGATCCTACAGATTCTGAAATGGATTTTCCAAATGGTTTAGATGAATAGTACACCTATTGATTTTAGTCCGGGTTCACCGACAAGAACACAAATATCTGCTGAGTTTAAATGTCAAGAGTGGGAAGATTTTAGAAAATGGTTTTTTTTCATCATTTACAAGAGAAGAACAAAAATATTTTCAAGATAATTTTTATGATGATCTCTCAAGACAAAATGTTATTTTATCATTTGTCCCATGGTTTATGATTAAATATATAGGTCAATATTTATCTGTTATTGACATGAATATAGATTGTCTTCTTCTGGTGATATAGTTATTTCTTCTTTACGTCCTATGCAATCTCTTGATATTCATAAAGATGGTAAAACTATTAATTTTACTGCATTTGCAAGATTATTTGATAATAAAAGTGCTATGGTAAATTGTGAGCATGTGAATATTATTCTCAAATAGCAAAATTATGTTAATTATTATTTGAGTGTTCTGGGTGAACATATTATGTCTTTACATAAGAATTTAGATAATTATTTAAAACAAACAAAGGTTTTGAATGAAAAAATTGATTCTTTTACAAAAAAATAAAGGAAAAGATAAAGTGGATCAGAAAGTGGTTAAAAATACTTTGCAACCACCTCCTGAAATTAAAGATTTCAAAACTGAATCTTTTGGTGACATTGAACAATTTTTGCGAGATAAATTAAAAAATATTGATTTATCTTCTTCTCAAGTTACTAACTTGGATTTACAACCACAACCGATTTTAAAAGAAAAAGATGTTATTAGCTCTCAATCTAGACAAAATTTTTCTGTGAATAGGATAAATACCAAATGGGCGGATAAACCTATTCAAAGTATGTATTATTATAATAGGCCTACTCCTATTGATATTTTAAATGAAGAACGTGATCATACTTTTAGTAATAGTTATAACAGTCGACAGATTTATGAGTGGAATATTGATGGGTTTAATGATAAACAGATTCTTACTACTGTACATAGAATGTTAATGTATAGTACTATTTGTAAGGTTAATAACAATTCTGATAAAACTATTGCTTTTATGATTGTTTCTGGTTTTACTGATCAATTAAAAGGCTGGTGGAATAATTTTTTAAAAGATGAACATAGTTTAATGATTATGAACACTACTAGTATTCACCACATAGCAGGTCAATTAGCTTATCAAACTGCTGATGAAACTAGTACTTCTGAAGAGGCTAAGCCCAATGTTGTTTATACTTTGGTTACCACTATGGTAGAACATTTTTGTGGTCGATGGACTGATGAAGCAGAGACTATTAGGACTACTTTACAGAATTTATGTTGTAGACAATTATCTGATTTTAGATCGTATAAAGATGTTTTCTTAAGTAGAGTTATGGAATTGCATGATTGTAGCCATGAGCATTGAAAGTCCAAATTTATTGATGGATTGCCTTCTATTTTTGCTGAACGTGTTAGAAAAAGTCTTTGTGGTACTAATACTAAGATTCTTTATGAAACTCTTACCTATAGTAAGATTATCAGTGTTTGTACTCAAGAGGATTTGACTGTTTGTAATGATATTAAAATGAATTATCACATTAAGAAAAATAGATTAAATGAAAGACAGCAATTGGGTGAATTTAGTGATCAATTTGCTATTGATATTCCTATTAAATCCAGAAAAAAGAAGATTTCTCATTCGGCTGAAAAGTTTTATAAAAAACGTCGCAAGTTTAAATCTAAGGATCAAACTGGGTATAAGGATTTTCAAAATAAATATAGGAAAAAAGGAAAATGAAAGAATTTTGATAGAAATGGTAAAAAAGATTATAAACGTGGTATTAAATGTCATAAATGTGGTCATTTTGGTCATTATGCTAATGAGTGTAAGACTCGGAAAAAAATTAAGCAATTAGATTTAGATGATAAATTGAAAGATTTTTTGTGTAAAATACTTTTAATTTCTGAGCATGAATACTCTTCTTCTGATAATGAAATTAGTTCTAATTTTTCTAGTTCTGTGGAAAATCATCTACACGTTTTACATAATGAAGATTTTTCTGATTCTGATAGATCTTTTTCTGGTGATAAATGTGTACCCTGTCAAAAGGGTTTACCTTGTGAAAAAAATGACAATCTTTACAATTTGTTGTCTAATTTTCAAGAATTGGATGTTAATGTTATCGATGATGATAAAATATTTGAGATTTTAAAAACTGTTAAAAATAAAGATTTAAAAAATAAGATTTTTGATATTGTTTTTGATGAAGGTTCTAGTAGTAATACAGTAGAAAAATCTACTGATATGATTACACAACCTGATTATTATTCTATGTCCAATTTAAAATAAATTTTAAATCAAAGAAATTTTGTTCAAAAAGAAATTACTACTCCTGATTTACAACAAGAGATTATTATTTTAAAAGAAGAGATTGTTCAATTAAAAAATCAGAACAAAAATCATGAAAATCGAATTTTGAGTTTGGAAGATAATAGAATCTTTGATTTACTGTTACAGGCTAATAAACCTGAAAAAAATGTTTTACCAGAAATTAATTTGCAAAATCAAAATGATGATTTAGAATAGACTGAAGATTTTTTGAAAATTATTCGATTTGAGGATGACACTGAATTTTTATAAAAACTTAGTATTATTACTTTCCAAAAATTTTATATCAATATTACTCTTCAGATAGATTATAATTTCCGAAAAGAATTTATTGCCTTATTTGATAGTGGTGCAGATGTTAATTGTGTGCAAAAAGGAATTATACCTTCTAAATATTTTCATAAAACTACTCGATGTTTGAGATCTGCTAATGGAAGCAGAATGAAATTAAGATATAAATTATATGAAGCATTTTTGTGTAATAAGGGTATTTGTTTACCTCAAAGTTTTATGATTGTATGTCACGCCCCGAAAGGGTACCCTAGGCGTGGCCGGCACTCAGAAACCATCTCTGGCCTCTGAGAGAACTACTTAGTCTCATTACTTATTCGTTCATCAGCGGAAGACTTAATAAGAATACTTATGTGGGCTCTCCGTTAACAACATCAAATGAAAGAAGAAAATTTTTTAGAAGGAGTAGTTTCAAAGGAGAACTACTCCAATTACATCATTAAACTCTGTCTATGAAGCCTCTAATACTCTTAGATGGTGCCAATGACATGTCCATGGCTACCTTAAAGAAACATAATACTCAATAATAATAAAAGAATAAAGAGTTCCTCCGAATACAAGAAGGACTCACCAAATAGCTGAAAAATAATGATCTTCAACGATGCGTCTGTTGAGGATCTCTAACACCTATATTTGCATCATAAAATGATGCAGGTCGAATGACGCCAGTACGTGGAATGTACAAGTATGTAAAATGGCAGGAAGATAAGGACAGATATCAAGAAACTCCTCTCAAAAAAACTCAGCTCAAAACTCAACATCATCTCATCATTAATATGTAATGCAAATTTCAAAATAATAATAAGAATTGCTTACTCGGTTGGGAGTTTCTCTAACCGACAACCATTACTTATAAGCTAGCGATAATACAACAAAGTGATGTCGTTGCCATATTGTAATATCCCCTAAAAACGTTGTATACGATGTTTCAATTTTTGCCTAAATATGATACAGCCTCTGTATTTTGGTCATAACTTTTCATAGAAATATCCAAATTGAGTGATTCAAATTTCTGAGTAACCACAAGATCATTACCTACAACTTTTATGAAGACCATATTTTAAGATTCGGAGGTTAAGTAGGTCAAATAAATTAAACTTTGTAAGGTAGGATGCTGTTACGGAAATGAGTGTTTATAGAAGAAAAATCATATCTCACTGTAGGTTTATCCAAATTGGTTGATTCTTAAACGATATGAAACTAGACTTCCATATCTACAATTCTTATGAAGACACCAAATCCTAATAAGGAATTTATCTTATTCAAACGCAGCTTCCAAAAAGAGTATTCTGTCAAAGATAACTCATTTCACCTACCATAGAAAGATCTAGATACATTTGACATCACTCATGACATAAATTGTCCTCCATTTAACATCATCCATGACATCAATATATTCCACTAAATTTTCAGATTTTTATTTATAATTATTTTATTTATTGTTAGGTCATCTTTCCCACCTATAAATACCCACCTTATTTCCTCATTTTATTCATCAAGCTTTCTCAAGCAAATCTTCTCTCTATACACATTCTCAAATATAGTTTTAGTTCTTAGTAGTGAAGAAATACTATTCCGGTGATTCATATATTCCGGGTAGTACACAAAACGTTCCGGCAAGGAGAGAAGCTAGGACTCAAGAGTGTTCATTAAGTCTTCCGGTACCAACTAAAGCTTCGGTTTCCAGGTATGTAAGGTTTCAATGAGAGTATTCCTTCCACTCTCATGTCTAAATTATTTTGATTATATGATAAATTATATTTATTTTCTTTAAGCTTTACTCTAAGTTATGTGGTGTTTATCCATGAATTCTTCCATCCATGTAGTCCAAAAACTCTTTCAATTAAATATCTTGATTTTAAGTAATATTTTCTTATGTTAATTCTTATTTTTACTTAATAGTATGAATCATGGTTAAACTAATAATTATTGGTCTATTTTGATGCAACATAATTTTATATGTATGAATTGATGGTTTAAAAGTAATTCCTCTATTTATCTATTTAAAGGTTCTTGAAATTCATGGTGGGCTGTTTAAAGCATGATTTTTAATTAATGGATTTCAAAGTATTTATGTATATTTATTTACATACATATTTGCAAGTTGAAGTAATTTGAACCCACCTAGTTTTACTATATTTTTAATAAAGTTTGACTTGAAAGCTTTGACTCCAAA
Organism: Solanum dulcamara; assembly: GCF_947179165.1. Classification (NCBI taxonomy): domain Eukaryota; kingdom Viridiplantae; phylum Streptophyta; class Magnoliopsida; order Solanales; family Solanaceae; genus Solanum; species Solanum dulcamara. The sequence goes on from NC_077242.1 coordinate 63,023,364, forward strand.
TAAATGTTTATGAAAGAAATATCTATGATCAAAAAGGGAGTCTTATAAAATGAAAGAATGATGAAATGATATGAATGATGAATTCTTTATGCAATAAGGACAATTCTTGCATATTTGAATTATTAAATGTTTTAATGAGCTATTCTACCGAATATGATGTTTGAATTCTCAAGTTATATGCTATGAATATTTTGAAGTATTAAACTATTCCGTGGGATTGACTTAGCACCGAATGAGGCATTGAGGTGGGATTCGGTAAGGGAATCCTAGTAGCAACCCCTTGTCTCATTAACTATGTGCCAACATAGGAGCCCTTGTAGGCTTAGGCTAATGGATCCATAAATAGCCCTTAAAGTTAAAGTTAAAGAAATGAATGAAGTTGACGGAGTTCTACCTGGCAAGTAGTCTCCCCGGCCAACGTAGGGGGTTATGTTGGATTCCATGTAATAGCTCGCATGGTCTTAAATGTCGGTTATGGTTAGCTTCCCACAAAATGAATGTTTTAAAGGATATCCATATGATTTATTATGCATGTATTACATTATGTTCCATATTACATAAATGTTATAATATTTTCTCAATGTTCATGCATCCTTACATACTTAGTACATTCAAAGTACTAACGCATACTCTTTTGCCTACATGATATCACCATGTAGGGATCGGTGCTCCTCCTCGTTCTCCTCCACGTGGCTAGTTGATATTCCATCGAAGACTACTTTTGGTGAGTTCCCATGTTCCGGGAACAATACTCCTTTGTCTTTCTAGCTTATGATATGTTAAGATATTTTATTATGGCATTTCTTCTATTATGATTGAGGGTGAGCTAGGAACTTGTCTTAGCCCCATTAAATCTAATAGTTAGAGGTATTGTTGGACATATGTAAGTTGAATATTTATTATTATGATTTCCGCTTGTCTATTTATCATCATTACCTATGAAAGACTAAAAGAATGCTAAGAGGCTTGTTTGAGGTACTTTCGGGTTCCTCATTCGCTATGTCACGTCTAGGCCCTAGGCTTGGGTCGTGACAAACTTGGTATCAGAGCCCGAGGTTTTGAATGATCCTTGGAGTCCAACATACCGCGTCGAATAGGGTCTTGTTCATGGTTGTGAAGCGCGCCACAATTATGAATAAGAGACTATGAGGCGTTTAGGAAAATTTTCACTTCTTTCAAATTCATGTCGTGCCTTAGAGTGTCCTAAGCTTTCCTTTAACTAATTACCCATTTTGTGTTCTCTAGATAATGACTCGTGGAAGACCACCTCAAAGAGCAAGGATTGACAATGAGGACCAAACTCCTCCGATTCCTAATGCCCAACATCATGAGGATGGGGTAACCCATGCCGAGTTTCGCAGTGTTATTACTTTGTTAGCTCAAGTCGTAGCTAACCAAGGGAATCTAGGTGTTCCTCCTCCCCAAATGCAAAATCCAGCCTCTAGGATTCGGGATTTCCAAAGGATGAATCCGCCCGAGTTCGATGGTTCTAAACTAGATGAGGACCCTATGGAGTTCATTAATGAGGTGTACCGGATTGTGGCTATCATGGGTGTGCCACCAAATGAGAAGGCCGAGCTAGTGGCCTATCAACTCAAAGGTGTGGCTCGAGTGTGGTACGAACAATGGATTGTTGAGAGGGATGAAGAAATAGGGTCGATAGGATGGGAAGAGTTCAAAGGTGCCTTCCTAGACCGCTTCTTCCCATTGGAGCTAAGGGAGGCCAAAATCCAAGAGTTCATCAACCTCCGTCAAGGAAGTATGAGTGTGAGGGAGTATGCTCTCAAATTCACTAAGTTGTCAAAGTATGCTCCCTTCATGGTCTCTGACCCAAGAGCTAGAATGAGCAAGTTTATTTCCGGTGTCTCAAGCTTGGTGTCCAAGGAGTGCAAAACGGCCATGTTGATCAAGGAGATGGATATCTCTCGGTTAATGACTTACGCAGAACAAATTGAAGAAGAGAAGCTTAGAGAGAGATCAAGGGGGTTCAAAAAGGCTAGAGTGGATGGTGGAGGGTTTAACCCTCAAAGGTTCGATTATGGTAACAATGGCAAAGGCCAAGGTGGGCAACGATTTATGGGGCAAGGTTCCACCAATACTCCTCCTCCAAGGTTCAACAAGGACAAGAGTGGTAAACCAATGATTCCCAGAGAGAATGTTGCTACTCAAACTTTCCCTGCTTGCAAGAAGTGTGGAAGGACTCACAAAGGGGAATGCTTAGCTGGCTCCAATGCATGCTTTAAGTGTGGCAAGCTGGGCCACCATGCTAAGGATTGTAGAGATGGTGGTGGTAGGACTCAAGGCCAAATTGCTCATGGTCAATAAGTCCAAGGAGGTGTCCAACGCACCAACCGCTTTTATGCCTTGCATGAGAGACAAGAGGTTGAGGATGCACCCAATGTCATTACCGGTATGTTAAAGGTCTTTTCTTTTGATGTGTATGCACTATTAGATCCGGGTGCAAATTTATCTTTTGTTACTCCATTCCTTGCTAATAGATTTGATGTTTTACCTGAAATGTTATTAGAGCCTTATTTGGTGTCTACCCCCGTTGGTGAGTCAGTTATTGCTAGAAAGGTCTATAGGGGTTGCCTTGTGTCTATCTTGCATAAAGTTATTCCTTGTGATCTCATTAAGCTTGATATGATAGATTTCGATGTCATTCTTGGGATGGATTGGTTACATGCATCTTATGCTTCCATAGATTGTAGGAATCGTCGAGTCAAGTTCCAATTTCCAAATGAGCCTGTTATTGAATGGCAGGGTCGTGATTCGGTGGTTAAGGGTCAGTTTATTTCTTATCTTAAGGCTCGCAAAATGATTTCTAAGGGATGTATTTACCATATTGTGAGGGTTAGGGATGTCAACTCCAAAAGTCCTTCTCTTGAGTCAGTTCCTATAGTCAATGAATTCCCCGATGTCTTTCCTGATGACCTTCCCGGTGTCCCTCCCGAAAGGGAAGTTGATTTTGGTATTGATATCCTCCCCGATACCCAACCTATCTCTATTCCTCCTTACCGCATGGCCCCAGCAGAATTGAAAGAGCTAAAGGAACAATTAAAGGACTTGTTAGAGAAGGGGTTCATAAGACCAAGTATTTCGCCATGGGGTGCTCCCGTTCTATTTGTAAGAAAGAAGGATGGTTCACTTCAAATGTGCATAGACTATCGGCAATTAAATAAGATGACCATTAAGAACAAGTACCCACTCCCTAGAATAGATGACTTGTTTGATCAATTACAAGGGGCAAGTCACTTCTCCAAGATCGACCTTCGGTCCGGCTACCACCAACTACGGGTAAGGGAGTGTGATATTCCCAAAACAGCCTTCCGAACAAGGTATGGTCACTATGAGTTTGTGGTGATGAGTTTTGGGTTGACGAATGCACCGGCGGTGTTTATGGACTTGATGAATAGGGTGTTCAAACCTTACCTTGATACCTTTGTAGTAGTCTTCATTGATGATATTTTAATTTACTCTCGGGGTGAGGAAGAACATAAAAATCACTTGAGAGTTGTGCTTCAAACATTGAGGGATAAACAATTATTTGCAAAATTTAGTAAGTGTGAATTTTGGTTAAAGGAGGTAGCATTTCTTGGTCACATAGTGTCCGGTGATGGAATCAAGGTTGATCCTAAGAAAATAGAGGCAGTCAAAAATTGGCCTAGACCATTATCTCCTTCAGACATTAGGAGCTTCTTAGGTCTAGCCGGGTACTATAGACGGTTCGTCAAAGGCTTTTCTTCCATCTCATCTCCTATGACAAAATTGACCCAAAAGAAATCCAAATTCATATGGACAGATGAGTGTGAGAAGAGTTTCCAGACCTTAAAAGATCGACTTACCTCTGCTCCTATTTTGACTCTCCCAGAAGGATTAGAAGGGTTTGTAGTTTATTGTGATGCTTCAAAGATTGGTTTAGGTTGTGTCTTAATGCAAAAGGGCAAGGTAATAGCCTATGCTTCTAGGCAATTAAAGGTGCATGAGCGCAACTACCCTACCCATGACCTTGAATTGGCGGCTGTTGTTTTTGCTTTGAAGATTTGGAGGCATTACCTCTATGGGGTGCATGTGGATGTCTATACTGATCATAAGAGTCTTCAATATGTGTTTACCCAAAAGGACCTTAATCTAAGGCAAAGGAGGTGGCTAGAACTCCTTAAGGACTATGACATGAGTGTGCACTATCATCCGGGTAAAGCCAATGTGGTTGCTGATGCACTTAGTAGAATATCTATGGGGAGTGTGGCCCATGTGGATGAAAGGAAGAGGGAGTTGGTGAAAGATGTTCACCGATTGGCTAGATTAGGGGTGAAGTTGGGTAGTACAAATGATGGGGGTATGGTTGTTCAAAATAGTTCTGAATCCTCTTTGGTGGTGGATGTTAAATCAAAGCAGGATCTTGACCCAAAGTTTATCGAGTTAAAGAAGTTGGTAAAGGAAAAGAAGATAGAAGTCTTTTCCCAAGGGGGAGATGGGGTTCTATACTACCATGGTCGGATATGTGTTCCAGATGTTGATGGCCTAAGGAGTTTGATCTTGATGGAGGCTCATAATTCTAGATACTCCATTCATCCCGGTTCAACAAAAATGTACCGAGACTTAAAGGAGTTGTATTGGTGGGGTGGCATGAAGAAGGACATAGCAAGGTTTGTGTCCGAATGTACAAATTTTCAACAAGTGAAGGCTGAACATCAAAGACCGGGTGGCCTAGCCCAAGACATTGAAATCCCAACTTGGAAATGGGAAAATGTGAATATGGATTTTGTAGTGGGTTTGCCTCATACCCGGAAACGTCATGACTCGATTTGGGTAATTATTGATAGAATGACTAAGTCAGCTCACTTCTTACCGGTTAAAACTTCCTATAGTGCCGAAGACTATGCCAAGTTGTATATTCGGGAGTTGGTGAGGTTGCATGGTGTGCCATTATCCATTATTTCGGATCATGGTACCCAATTCACTTCTCACTTCTGGAGATCATTTCAAAAAGGCCTCGGTACTAAGGTAAAGTTGAGCACAGCATTCCATCCTCAAACGGATGGGCAAGCCGAAAGGACGATTCAAACACTAGAGGATATGTTAAGGGCTTGTGTGTTGGAATTTAAAGGGAATTGGGATGATCATCTACCTCTCATCGAGTTTGTCTATAATAATAGTTACCACTCAAGTATTGAGATGACACCGTTTGAGGCTTTGTATGGGAGACGATGTAGATCACCGGTAGGTTGGTTCGAAGTAGGTGAGATGACCTTGTTGGGCCCCGATTTGGTACTTGATGCTTTAGAGAAGGTGAAGATCATTAGAGAAAGGTTGAAGACGGCTCAAAGTCGTCAAAAGTCCTATTCTGACACTAGAAGAAGGGATCTTGAGTTTAATGTGGATGATTGGGTGTATCTGAAGGTTTCACCCATGAAAGGTGTGGTTCGATTTGGTAAGAAAGGGAAATTGAGCCCTAGATATGTAGGGCCTTATAGAATCGTGAGACGTGTTGGTAAGGTTGCATATGAGTTGGAATTACCATTGGAAATGGCCATGGTTCATCCGGTGTTTCACGTGTCTATGTTGAAAAAAACATGTGGGTGATTCTAGTTCCATTGTACCTATGGCAGTAGTGAATATTGAAGAAAACTTGACCTATGAAGAAGTTCCTGTGGAAATTTTGGACCGGCAAGTTAAGAGATTGAGGAACAAAGAAATTGCATCTGTTAAAGTCCTTTGGAGGAATCAACAAATAGAAAGTGCAACATGGGAAGCGGAAGCGGATATGATTAAGAGATACCCTCATCTTTTCCCCTCTACCCAAACCTAAGGTATTAAGTTGTCCTTGCTCAATTACTTGAAATCCTTACATCTCAACTTTTCTTGTCACATGCTTGCAAAATTATGAAATATTTTTTTTAAACGATATTTTAAATTACACTGTTGCATTAATGATAGGTTGTTTGTTAATACTCTACTCTACTCAAGCTAAGTCTTTTCTCATTCGAGGACGAATGTTCCCAAGGGGGAGATAATGTAATATCCCCTAAAAACGTTGTATACGATGTTTCAATTTTTGCCTAAACATGATACAGCCTCTGTATTTTGGTCATAACTTTTCATAGAAATATCCAAATTGAGTGATTCAAATTTCTGAGTAACCACAAGATCATTACCTACAACTTTTATGAAGACCATATTTTAAGATTCGGAGGTTAAGTAGGTCAAATAAATTAATCTTTGTAAGGTAGGATGCTGTTACGGAAATGAGTGTTTATAGAAGAAAAATCATATCTCACTGTAGGTTTATCCAAATTGGTTGATTCTTGAACGATATGAAACTAGACTTCCATATATACAATTCTTATGAAGACACCAAATCCTAATAAGGAATTTATCTTATTCAAACGCAGCTTCCAAAAAGAGTATTCTGTCAAAGATAACTCATTTCACCTACCATAGAAAGATCTAGATACATTTGACATCACTCATGACATAAATTGTCCTCCATTTAACATCATCCATGACATCAATATATTCCACTAAATTTTCAGATTTTTATTTATAATTATTTTATTTATTGTTAGGTCATCTTTCCCACCTATAAATACCCACCTTATTTCCTCATTTTATTCATCAAGCTTTCTCAAGCAAATCTTCTCTCTATACACATTCTCAAATATAGTTTTAGTTCTTAGTAGTGAAGAAATACTATTCCGGTGATTCATATATTCCGGGTAGTACACAAAACGTTCCGGCAAGGAGAGAAGCTAGGACTCAAGAGTGTTCATTAAGTCTTCCGGTACCAACTAAAGCTTCGGTTTCCAGGTATGTAAGGTTTCAATGAGAGTATTCCTTCCACTCTCATGTCTAAATTATTTTGATTATATGATAAATTATATTTATTTTCTTTAAGCTTTACTCTAAGTTATGTGGTGTTTATCCATGAATTCTTCCATCCATGTAGTCCAAAAACTCTTTCAATTAAATATCTTGATTTTAAGTAATATTTTCTTATGTTAATTCTTATTTTTACTTAATAGTATGAATCATGGTTAAACTAATAATTATTGGTCTATTTTGATGCAACATAATTTTATATGTATGAATTGATGGTTTAAAAGTAATTCCTCTATTTATCTATTTAAAGGTTCTTGAAATTCATGGTGGGCTGTTTAAAGCATGATTTTTAATTAATGGATTTCAAAGTATTTATGTATATTTATTTACATACATATTTGCAAGTTGAAGTAATTTGAACCCACTTAGTTTTACTATATTTTTAATAAAGTTTGACTTGAAAGCTTTGACTCCAAATAAATGTTTATGAAAGAAATATCTATGATCAAAAAGGGAGTCTTATAAAATGAAAGAATGATGAAATGATATGAATGATGAATTCTTTATGCAATAAGGACAATTCTTGCATATTTGAATTATCAAATGTTTTAATGAGCTATTCTACCGAATATGATGTTTGAATTCTCAAGTTATATGCTATGAATATTTTGAAGTATTAAACTATTCCGTGGGATTGACTTAGCACCGAATGAGGCATTGAGGTGGGATTCGGTAAGGGAATCCTAGTAGCAACCCCTTGTCTCATTAACTATGTGCCAACATAGGAGCCCTTGTAGGCTTAGGCTAATGGATCCATAAATAGCCCTTAAAGTTAAAGTTAAAGAAATGAATGAAGTTGACGGAGTTCTACCTGGCAAGTAGTCTCCCCGGCCAACGTAGGGGGTTATGTTGGATTCCATGTAATAGCTCGCATGGTCTTAAATGTCGGTTATGGTTAGCTTCCCACAAAATGAATGTTTTAAAGGATATCCATATGATTTATTATGCATGTATTACATTATGTTCCATATTACATAAATGTTATAATATTTTCTCAATGTTCATGCATCCTTACATACTTAGTACATTCAAAGTACTAACGCATACTCTTTTGCCTACATGATATCACCATGTAGGGATCGGTGCTCCTCCTCGTTCTCCTCCACGTGGCTAGTTGATATTCCATCGAAGACTACTTTTGGTGAGTTCCCATGTTCCGGGAACAATACTCCTTTGTCTTTCTAGCTTATGATATGTTAAGATATTTTATTATGGCATTTCTTCTATTATGATTGAGGGTGAGCTAGGAACTTGTCTTAGCCCCATTAAATCTAATAGTTAGAGGTATTGTTGGACATATGTAAGTTGAATATTTATTATTATGATTTCCGCTTGTCTATTTATCATCATTACCTATGAAAGGCTAAAAGAATGCTAAGAGGCTTGTTTGAGGTACTTTCGGGTTCCTCACTCGCTATGTCACGTCTAGGCCCTAGGCTTGGGTCGTGACACATATCCATCCAATACCTTGCCAGGGTAAAGGACATTACCATCTTGGATCCACTCATCAAAGTTCTCTTTTTGGGACTTAAGAGGCATAGCCTCCATCCTACGCTGGCTATGTAATTCTGGGGTTTGAGTCAATTAAACTCTTACCCAACTCGGTGCTCAATACTACTCTCAAAATATGTGCTCATATTAATCTCATCATCTGGTCTCATTGGACATTAATTTAAATCATCAAACTCATCTCACTACCTCTTCATCAATCATTATACTTCAACAAAATATCATTTACATCTCATCAAAACTTCTTGCTCAAAACATCATTTACTCAAATTCATTTAAACTCAACTCTTTTGCTCTTTTAAAACTCAATAAAATATATATATAGTATTAATTCATATAACTTTATTTATCAATGAAAATATTAAAAAGCCAACATCTTTACTCAAAACATGTGTAAAAGTATTCATGAACTAAAATCAATTAGGATTCATGGAAAAGTAGCCATGAATAATAATTTCAATAATATAAGAGATAACAATAATAATAATATTAATACATAAATATATCTAACTCAATAGTAGAAGAATTTATTCATTTAGAATTCAAGATTTGGATAAAACTCAACTATAACTCAATTATAAATAATTTAAATATTGGGCGCATGGACAAACTCAATCCAATGCTATGAAAGCCTTACATACCTTAAATCTGATGTTTTACTCCGAATTGGAACACTCTTGGACCCCTAGCCTTTTCTTCTCGCCGGAACGTTTTGTGTACTACCCGGAGTATAAGAATCACCAGAGTAGTATTTTTATACTACTAAAACTAAAACTATATTTGAGAATGAGTAAAGAAGTATATAGAGAGAAGAGTTGCTTAAGAAAGCTTGATGAATAAAATGAGGAAATAAAGTGAGTATTTATAGGTGGGAAAGAGGGACCTAAGAATAAATAAAATAATTATAAAGAAAAATCTAAAAATTTAATGGAATATATTGATGTCATGAGTTATGTCAAATGGAGGACTATTGATGTCATGAGTGATATCAAATGTATCTAGATCATTCCATGATAGGTGAAATGAGTTATCTTTGACAGAATACTCTTTTTCGGAGCTGTGTTTGAACAAGATAAATTCCTTATTAGGATTTGATATCTCATAAGAATTGTAGATATAGAAGTCTAGTTTTATGTCATTTAAAAAATCAAATAATTTGGAGCATCCTACAGTGAGATATGATTTTTTTTCTACAAACACACCATTTCATTACAGCACACTGTCTTACAATAAGTAATTTATTTGACCTACTTAAACTCTAAAACTTAACATATGGTCTTTACAAAAGTTGTAGGTAATGATGTTGTGGTTACTCAGAAATTTAAATCACATAATTTGGAACATCCTATGAAAATATATACCCAAAATACAGAGGCTGTATCATTTTTATCGAGAATTGAAATACCGACATACAATGTTTTAGGAGTTGTTATATTGTAGAAGATATTTCTTGCCCTATTATTTTAGGGGTGCCTTTTATGAATGATATTTTTCCTTTGAAATGGCGGGATAGTACTAAATTAATTGATACGTATAAAGGTAAAGATTTTTAATTAGATTTTATTACAAAACTATTTACTAAGTCTATTAATCAGATTGTTGATAAATTAATTTTAAAAAATCAACAAATAGATTTTATTAAACAAGAAATTTCTTTGATGGAAATAGATGTGGTTTTAAAAAACCCTAAGTTACAGAGAAAAATAGATTTATTACAAAATCAGTTAATTCTTAATATTTGTGATGATCATCCTAGCATATTTTGGAATAGGAAAAAACATGTTATTACTTTACCTTATGAAGAATTTTTTGATGAATTGAATATTCCGACCAAGGCTAGACCTTGTCAAGTGAATTCTGATTATTTAGAATTATGCAAAAATGAGATTGGTAATTTATTGAAAAAGAATTTAATTAGACATTCTAGTTCTGCATGGTCTTATACTGCTTTTTATGTTAATAAGAATGTTGAATAGAAAAGAGAGGTTCCCAGATTAGTTATTAATTACAAGCCTCTTAATAAAGTTTTAAAATGGATTAGATATTCTATTCTCAATAAAAAAGATTTATTAGATAGATTGCATGATGCTATTATTTTTTCTAAATTTGATTTAAAGTCTAGTTATTGGCAAATTTAAATTTCTGAATGTGATAAATATAAGACTGCTTTTAATGTGCCTATGAGACAGTTTGAATGGAATGTTATGCCATTTGGTTTGAAAAATGCTCCTTCTGAATTCCAAAAAATTATGAATAATATTTTTATTCCATATACGAATTTTATTATTATTTACATTGATGATATTCTTGCATTCTCTAAAGATATTGAAACACATTTTAAATATTTTGAATTATTCCAAAAGATTGTTATTCAAAACGGGTTGGTTATTTCTAAACCAAAAATGTTTATTTTTTCAAACAAATGTTAGATTTTTAGGTCATAATATTGAAAAAGAAAAGATTAGTCCTATAAATAGGAGTATTGAATTTGCTTCTAAATTTCCTGATGTGTTAACTGACAAAACTCAGTTGCAAAGATTTTTAGGAAGTTTAAATTATATTTCTCCTTTTGTTAAAGATTTGGCTATAGATACTGCTATTCTGTATGATAGATTAAAAAGGATCCTAAAGCATGGAGTGATTTACATACAAATGCTGTCAAAAATATTAAATTGAAAGTTAAGGAATTACCGTGTTAAACTTTAGCTAATCCAAATTGGGAAAAAACTGTTGAAACAGATGCTTCAGATATTGGTTATGGAGGTATATTAACCCAATATTCTCCTATTGATAAAAAAGATTTTATTATTCAGTTTTATTTTGATAAATAGAATAACAGTCAAAAGAATTATGCGACTGTTGCAAAAGAGATTTTAGCTATTGTTAAATTTGTTTTAAAATTCCAAACTGATTTATATAATCAAAAGTTTGTTATTAAAACTGATTGTCAAGCTGTTAAATTTATGTTTACTAAAGATTGCAAACACAATATTTCTAAGCAAATGTTTGCTAGGTGGCAAGCATTGTTTGCCCCTTTTGATTTTAATATTGAATATAAAAAAGGGATTAAAAATAGTTTACCTGATTTTCTTATCAGGGAATATTTAAATTGACTATTTTCATGAATAGGATGCATCCGAATTGGTCCGGGTCCTCTAATAGAGGAAGAGCCTGACCTCAATATGGGAACAGATTTCAGTCCCAAGGCAGATTCCAAGGCCAAGTCTAAGTGGAGCTTTTTCTACTCCAGGGGCATCATCCTCAACGGTTGGCAATGTCAATGCTAGACCGTCTTATGAAGATTGCCAACATTATTTGAATTTTATAAATGTCAGTCATGCT